>NC_049203.1:1272935-1319393 GCF_013347855.1 Anguilla anguilla
TCCAGGAAACAATAAAGGAAGGGTTTGGGTCCACGGGGAGGAAGCACCTTTTTCGGGGAGTCGAATGCGATATTAGTCCTTGTGCGTGACGGACTTGTTTGGCTTACAGTCTCATTTTAGTCGAGGTCATTATTTTCACATTAGCTAACAGTCTAGTTTGATGAATGAGGGCTTGGATCAGTAATAATAATTTAATTACCTAATTTTCTTTGAAATGAGAAACTAGGGTGCTACTTTGTGCAGTAATCAGTGTGAATTAGGAAGGAATGTTTTTTTAAAAGGGATAAGGTGCTTATAAAGGAAACAAGATTACTTGTTATTTCATGAAGAAAAGTATTTATGGGCAGTTATGTCACATCCCTTGCAAACACTGGGTGTCACTGTACTGGAATACCTTTGGGAAATTGTGGCTGCACTGCACTGCTTTGGATTAAGAGAGTGGAATATGTTTTCTGTCATGGTTGTGCAGTCTTATTTGATGCGTTCAGAAATCTCAGTTCATTGTTCCATATTGATCGGCAGCGTGTGCGTGAAGTAATGTCTTCTTTTGTCTGGTCTGGGCCTGTTCTGTATAAAGAGTTCCTGTGTAAAGAGTTGCCGCGCTCTATAAAGTTCCTGTCCTGTATATAGAGTTCCTGTGCTGTGTAAAGAGATGTTGTGCTGTATAGAGTTCCTGTACTGCATAAAGTGTTCCTGTCCTGTATAAAGAGTTCCTGTGCTGTGTATATGTCCTGTCCTGTATAAAGAGTTCCTGTGCTCTGTATATGTCCTGTCCTGTATATAGTTCCTGTGCTGTGTAAAGAGATCTTGTGCTGTATGGAGTTCCTGTGCTGTGTAATATGTCCTGTCCTGTATAAAGAGATCCTGTGCTGTGTAAAGAGATCTTGTGCTGTATAGAGTTCCTGTACTGTATAAAGAGTTCCTGTCCTGTATAAAGAGTTCCTGTGCTGTGTTTCCCAGGCCAGCTGGTGGTGTGCACGCTCTGCTCCTGCGTGATGCAGACCAAGCAGATCTGGCTGTTCTCGGCTCACCTGCTCCCCCTGGTGGCCCGACTGTGCCTGGTCCCCCTGGAGGCCGTCGTCTTTGTAAACCGCTTTGCCATGATCTTCACCGGCCTGGAGGTGCTCTACTTCCTGGCATCCAACCTGCTGGTGCCCTACAACCTGGCCAAGACGGCGTTCCGCGAGCTGGTGCAGGTAGGAGGCCCCGCTCTCCTTCTCCGTGGGAGCGCTTTATACCGTCTGTAATGGGCGGGCCCTCTGTCATCGGCCTGTTTTAGTCTGTGCTTTATCGCATATTTATTAGTCTAATTTTACCTGTATTTAATCAGGTAGGTCAACTGTAAACTGTTTCAGCGACAATATGTGGAATCGGTGGAAGTGGGTGGAAACACAAGCGACTATGTAGCCAATCAGATTTAGGGGGAGGAGCCAGATGGAGACTGCTGTGAGGTTGTGACTAGGACCTTAGGGTTCTTTTGGGCTAGCCTCCCATTCAGGTGCTAACTGGACCCACAGCTGCTTGCCTTCAGTAGTTTGACATGAGAAGGGTCTGAGGATATGGCTGTTGCGATGGTACTGACTCTATAACTCACCTCCTCCCCTTGCCCCTCCCTCTCTCCCTCCCTCCCTCCCTCGTTCCCTGGTTCAGGTGGTGGAGGTGTACGGTCTCCTGGCTCTGGGCGTGTCGCTGTGGAACCAGCTGGTGCTGCCCGTGCTCTTCATGTGCTTCTGGCTGGTGCTGTTCTCCCTGCAGATCTACTCCTACTTCAGCACCCGCGACCAGCCCACGTCCCGCCAGAGGCTGCTCTTCCTCTTCCTCACCAGGTGGGGGAGCCCTCTGCGCCGGTCCAATGGTGATACCGGTTCTCTGTAGTATTGCAGAGTGATGTAGTGTGTGTGCGTGTGTGTGTGTGTGTGTGTGTGTAATACCTGTTCTCTGTAGTATTGCAGAGTGATGCAGTGTGTGTGTGTGTGTGTGTGTGTGTGTGTGTGTGTGTGTGTGTAATACCTGTTCTCTGTAGTATTGCAGAGTGCTGCAGTGTGTGTGTGTGTGTGTGTAATACCTGTTCTCTGTAGTATTGCAGAGTGATGCAGTGTGTGTGCGTGTGCGTGTGCGTGTGTGTGTGTGTGTGATACCTGTTCTCTCTGTAGTATTGCAGAGTGCTGCAGCACACCGTACAGCCTGCTGGGCCTGGTCTTCACCGTGTCCTTCGTGGCGCTGGGCGTGCTCACGCTCTGCAAGTTCTACCTGCAGGGCTACCGAGCCTTCATGAACGACAACACTGTGCACAGGTGAGTACACCCTGTGTGTGTGTGTGTGTGTGTGTGTGTGTGAGTGCACAGGTGAGTACACCCTGTGTGTGTGTGTGTGTGTGTGTGTGAGTGCACAGGTGAGCCACAGTCCCCGTGTGTGTGTGAGTGAGTGCACAGGTGAGTGTAATCCCTGTGTGACTGGTAGTGTGTGTTTATCAGTGTGTGAGTAACTCTCTTCCTCACAGGGGTATGACTGAGGGGATCACCCTCCTCATCCTCGCTGTGCAGACCGGGCTGATCGAGCTGCAGGTCATCCACAGAGCCTTCCTCCTCAGCATCATCCTCTTCATCGTGGTGGCGTCCATCCTGCAGTCCATGCTGGAGATCGCCGACCCCATCGTGCTGGCCCTGGGGGCGTCCCGGGACAAGTAAGAGCCCCCGCCCCCTGAATTTAGCACCTGTCGCAGGTACGCCACTGAACCCCGTGCTAAAGTCTATCTCCCTGTCTCGCCCCGTCCCGCCCCGTCCTGCAGGAGCCTGTGGAAGCACTTTCGGGCGGTGTCCCTGTGCCTGTTCCTGCTGGTGTTCCCTGCCTACATGGCCTACATGATCTGCCAGTTCTTCCACATGGACTTCTGGCTCCTCATCATCATCTCCTCCAGCATCCTCACCTCCCTGCAGGTACTGAGAACATCTGAGTACACTTGAGTACACCTGAGCACTCCTGAACACCCCCTGAGCACACAGTACACATCTGAGCTTTTGCCATTGGCAGTTGTAACAGTGGTTGTTTTGACTTTACCGATGCTAACTTAGTGGTTTCAGTGTTGTCGGTGGTAACAGTAGTGATCTAGACGTTGCCGGTGGTAACAGTAGTGGTTACAGTGTTGCCGGTGGTAACAGTAGTGATCTAGACGTTGCCGGTGGTAACAGTAGTGATCTAGACGTTGCCGGTGGTAACAGTAGTGATCTAGACGTTGCCGGTGGTAACAGTAGTGGTTACGGTGTTGCCGGTGGTAACAGTAGTGGTTACGGTGTTGCCGGTGGTAACAGTAGTGGTTACGGTGTTGCTGGTGGTAACAGTAGTGGTTACGTTGTTGCCGGTGGTAACAGTAGTGATCTAGACGTTGCCGGTGGTAACAGTAGTGATCTAGACGTTGCCGGTGGTAACAGTAGTGATCTAGACGTTGCCGGTGGTAACAGTAGTGGTTACGGTGTTGCCGGTGGTAACAGTAGTGATCTAGACGTTGCCGGTGGTAACAGTAGTGATCTAGACGTTGCCGGTGGTAACAGTAGTCATCTAGACGTTGCCGGTGGTAACAGTAGTGGTTACGGTGTTGCCGGTGGTAACAGTAGTGATCTAGACGTTGCCGGTGGTAACAGTAGTGGTTACGGTGTTGCCGGTGGTAACAGTAGTGGTTACGGTGTTGCCGGTGGTAACAGTAGTGATCTAGACGTTGCCGGTGGTAACAGTAGTGGTTACGGTGTTGCCGGTGGTAACAGTAGTGGTTACGGTGTTGCCGGTGGTAACGGTGGTGACCGCGCGCTTCCTTCCCGGCAGGTCCTGGGCACGCTGCTGATCTACGTGCTCTTCATGGTGGAGGAGTGGCGGAAGCGTCCGGTGGAGAACATGGATGATGTCATCTACTACGTGAACGGGACGTACCGGCTGCTGGAGTTCCTGGTGGCGCTGTGCGTGGTGGCGTACGGCGTGTCCGAGACGCTCTTCGGCGAGTGGACGGTCATGGGCTCCACCATCATCTTCATCCACTCGTACTACAACGTGTGGCTGCGCGCCCAGCTGGGCTGGCAGAGCTTCCTGCTGCGCCGCGACGCCGTCAGCAAGATCCAGAGCATGCCCACCGCCACCAGCCTGCAGCTGCAGCGCCACAACGACATCTGCTCCATCTGCTTCCAGGTGAGTGTGTGTGCGCGCGTGCGTGAGTGTGTGAGAGAGAGAGAGTGTGTGAGTGTGTGAGTGAGTGTGTGTGTGTGTGTGCATGTGTGTGAGAGTGTGTATGTGCATGTGACAGTGTGTGTTTGTGTGTGTGAGAGAGAGAGAGAGAGTATGTGTGTGTATTGCCAAAATACTGCAGCTGTATTTTTCTTTTCAAGTTGCGTTTCCCTATAATTAAGAAATTTCCTGGATACAGTAAATTTGTGGATTTGGTATTTTGTGCTTTAGAGCCCTCTAGTGGTTTTAATTAGTGTTAGTCATCCCCGTGATATAAGATACTATGATGCTGTATTTTTCTCTTTGCTGGTTAGTTCTGCTAGTGTGTCACAGCATGGGTGTAACATCCAGTAAAAATGGCCATCATGGGGAAATATTTTTGTCATTTTTTTATAACTGAGATATGACTGAACTCCTTCATTATGGACACACATTCAGGGTTGTGTAATGAAGTGACACAGATTGGAGAGGCATTTGCATGTTCTCTCTATCGCCCCCTGCAGGACATGGTGTGCGCAGTGATCACCCCTTGCGGTCATTTCTTCCACGCTGGCTGTCTGAAGAAGTGGCTGTACGTGCAGGAGACCTGTCCGCTGTGTCACAGCCAGCTGAGGAGCCAATCACAGGCTGCTGCCACACCTGCTCCTCCCGCCCCCCTCCAGGACGTTCCTCTACCAGCCAATGAGAATGCGGCGGGGGCGGAGCCCGCCGACCCTGGCGTGCCTGGGGCTCTGGGTGGTAACCCTGACAACGGGGCTGAACTGGGACCCCAGAGGGAGGGGTCGTCCGTTCCCCTGGCCCCAGCCCTCGACCCCAGATGGGACGGGGTGCGGTCTGAGTGCGGCGGTGTGTGGGACGGGCGAGCCCCCCCTCTGTCGGAACCGCTGGGGGGCACCTCGAGTGGATCGGCTCCATGTGCTCCTCACCCAGCAGGGCCTGGCCCCTCCCCCGCCCCCTCCCCACCCCGCCCCCTAACTCTGACACACAGCTCTGAGGGTGTCTCAGCACCCTGCCAAGCCCCGCCCACAGGGTCACCCAGCCAATCAGAACTCCCTGGGGTGGAGGCTTACGGGACCACTGTTGTTCCACCATAAAGACTCTGATTGCTGCTCTGAAGCAGTGATTTCCAAACTGGACCACATCTGTTCCCCATTCTTACACCCCCACCTCCCCTCCATCCTCACACCTGCCCAATCCTTACACCCCCATCTATCCCCCCATCTTAACATCCCCTCCCCAAGCCCCATCCTTACCCCCCCACCTCCCTGATCCTTACACACACCCACCTCCCCCCCGCCCCCCCCCCCCCCCCCCCCCCCTCCATCTGTGCCCTGCCTGCACTCTGCCCCCCCCCCCCCCCCCCCCCCCAGGCGCGACATTAGCTCAGTTTAATTACCTGTGACATGACTGTTATAGGACGGTTGTCTCAGCGGTGTTAATAAGAAACTGACCCCGGCACTTGATGTTCTCGAAGCTTCACACACGCTTCTGCTAGCTTCTGCTAGCACGCTCTGTCTTGTGATAATAGCAGTTAGACATCTTCCTTCCTCTGTGTGTAGAAATGCTTTTTGCATTTCTACTAATCTAATGTATAGCAATGCTCCAAAGTTGTCTTGTCAGTTACCAAATATTTTTGTGTGCATTCAGGAAGCAAATTATATATAGTCAGACACACACACACATACACGAGGGATTTTTGATATGCTATACAGTATTAATGACGCACCAGCCAATGTGAAGTGGCAGAGGCGTGGGTGAACACTTTGGTGCCCTCTAGAGGTAAAAGTGGGAATCGCTTCTGACCATGGATTGAGAATTGGTGCATGTAGTATTGAACCGACTTCAACAGTGTTTTTTGACATTTAGTGAATTTTTGAGAATGAATACATTTAAAAATGTATGAATTAAACTCACTGAATGCCATTTTTATTGTTTTCGTAGTGAAATGATAGCTTTTGCACATGTTCCTGCTTGAGAGAAATTTTACATCAGTAATGATAAATAGATTTTTATCAATCATTTATCATCTTTTATCATTTGAAATTTACTCTTGAATGATTTTTTAAATTATTTGGCCATAATTGAGGTCAAGCGAATGCGACATTCTGTGATCAGGTTCGCTTGAGCTCTTGTTTTTATTTTACAGAACTGAATGTCAATATAAATTAAAATGTATATGAAATGTGATTAATTGTGTTCTTTATAGTCTGGGTGTATGTGGTGTTTGGGTGTAGTGTGGGTGTAGTTGGTGTTTGGGTGTAGTTGGTGTTGTTTGTGTGTAATGTGGGTGTAGTAGGTGTTGTTTGGGTGCAGTGGGTATAGTTGGTGTTTGGGTGTAGTTGGTGTTGTTTGGGTGTAGTGTGGGAGTAGTTGGTGTTTCGGTGTACTGTGGGTGTAGTTGGTGTTTGAAAATACCAGCTTGTAGATGAGGAATACTGTACACTCGGAAAGGTTCAGAAAAGTGCTGGAGGAAAAATGATAACTTGAAAATACCAACTCAAGATGCATAAAAACAATAAAATCAACAACGCTGGATACTGAAAAAGTACACCCCCCCCCCCCCTTCAAAAAAAAATGCTGGTGGTGGCAGAAGATCCAGTGACCCCCCCAGGGCACCGCATTTGTGAACAAAGCCGCAGCCCTCCTGAAATGAGGTAAGGGGTTAATGCTCTGTATTCTCTGTTGGTGTTATTTTCCTGAGAGGGGTAAATTTGGGCTGCAGTCTGAGAGAACTCCGCTCCAAACGCAGTTCTCAGCTCGCGCTGAAGTCAGTCGTTTGTTAATTACAGACTAGGAGAGATTCTCCCGCTGAAGGGGACTGCGCTGGACGCTGTGTCCGCATCGCGGCGTGATGCGTTATGACCGCGTGTAATCTCAGATTATTCCCTGGAAAAGGAAAAGTTCTGTATTCTGGGCCCCAGTCTTAACCCCTGTGCCCCCCCCCGCTCCTGGAGCCCTGGTGTTGAGAGGACGAGACTCGATAAGGACTCATACAGGTATCGGACGCAGGTACGTCAACCATACGTCATCAGTAATATGCATTTACAGTTGTATAAATAGATTAAATATGAACGTTTTAGTGGGCTCAAGCTTTTACTCACAGACCAACTAGACGTGATTCTGGGACGTAACAATCCCTCAGGTAGCAGTGTGCTAACTGTCTTCGCTAACTATGCTAACTGCTGTGTGCTAACTGTCTGTTCGCTAACTATGCAAACTGTGCTGTGTGCTAACTGTCTGTTTGCTAACTGTGCAAACTGTGCTGTGTGCTAACTGTCTGTTCGCTAACTATGCAAACTGTGCTGTGTGCTAACTGTCTGTTTGCTAACTATGCAAACTGTGCTGTGTGCTAACTGTCTTCGCTAACTATGCAAACTGTGCTGTGTGCTAACTGTCTGTTCGCTAACTATGCAAACTGTGCTGTGTGCTAACTGTCTGTTTGCTAACTATGCAAACTGTGCTGTGTGCTAACTGTCTGTTTGCTAACTATGCAAACTGTGCTGTGTGCTAACTGCCTGTTTGCTAACTATGCAAACTGTGCTGTGTGCTAACAGTGTGCTAGCTGATTGTGTGCCTGGTGATGCAGTAATACATACATTTATGAAATGCTATGTTAGGCCACAGGCTTATGCTAACAGGCTCATGTTCTCATGCTAACGGGGACGCTGGCTCCAGAGAGCACACTGCGTAAGACGCCGCGCGCTCTTGTGTGTTGCTGTTCGTTACAGAGGCGCGACCTTAAAAGCACCAAAACTTTCTTCACTCCACACACTCGTTTTTATTGGAAATCGGTCCCATGTGGGAAAATACAATACTCTGCATTCTTGCAGTAAACTTTTAATAATACTTAAAGTTTAATATTCTGAAGTATAAAATAATATACTTAAGGTTTATTTCTGCGTAATGTTCATGTGGGATTCCGTTCCGTTTGTGCGTGTGTGAGTGTGTGTGCGCGTGCATGCATGCGTGTGATTGTGTGAGTGTGTGTGTGTGTGCATGTGTGTGTAAGAGTGTGTGTAGGCTGGAGGTGCCCATATGTCACAGTGGTGTGTGCAACTGTTCAGGCGACCTCGGTGTGTTTACACGCGTCACCAGGGAAACCCTTTCCTGTGCAGGTGCGCGCTCTCCCTGCCACACCCAGGTTCTGCACCGTGACCTCGCGGATGGGGGGGTGGGGGGGGGATAGGGCACGGGTGTTGGGGGGGGGGGGCGCGTTTGGTGGAAAGAGGCGGAGAGCTTCCTGTGAGGTACCGGATCTCTCTTTAGGGCTCGGAGCGGGAAGAGAGAGGGAAGGAAAGGACCCCTCACCCCTAATCCTGTCCTACAGTGGTGGCCCTGACACAGACCTCTTTAAACGAGCAATTAAACCAGAGAGATCGAGAGGGGGTGGAAGGAAAGAGAGACAGGGGGAGAGAGAAACAAATGGTTTGAATCGTGGGATCAGTTATTCCTTTAGCTTCTTTTGTATTTCACCACCCACCCCCCCACCCCCTCCCCAGAACTGGCTCATAAATTGTCACGTTCCCATGCGCCTGTGTCTTCCTGAACTTTAAAGTTGCAAATATTTTCAGACCTCATGTTACATAAATTGTTGTATTGCAGTCCAATGTCATGTTGCTACGTCGCTCACTAAATTTTGGATGTAAAGGAAAACAATCAAATTTTACAGCCCTTGGCTTTCAGTCACTTTACACGCTAGATGGCGCTATTACTCCACGGAGTTATACAGCTTGGAACTATAAAGATAGATGCGCAGACAGTGAGATAAACCTTTCGCATGGTTTACGCGCGCGTGCCGAGCCGCACGGACAAACAGCGCGAGGTAGGGCACAATGGCATAAACACAATTGCGTGTACTCTGTGTTCAAATTAAACGCGCGTTGCAATAAGGCAACCCTTTTATTCGTTAGTTTGTGACGGTATTTAAATCGACCTGGATAATAGACGGCTGGTCGCTGGATCCCGTGCCCTTGCCATCAGTTTTTACTCAGCAGCTTTAAGTTTCTCCGAGATGAGTTCACACGCATAGCCTGCTTTTAGGCGTTGCAGTTTTTTACAGTTTGCAATGCTTTGGTTTTTGAGAGTGCTAGGGTAACTTTTTTGTGGATTGACCTCAGTTTTTTCTGCGGATATGTTGGGGTGCGCAAATTAGTCGCACCCACTTTAATATTCAACAACAGACAAGTTGTCAACCACTAAACAAAGCACAAGTTATCAGAATCCAACAATAATTAGGGTAGGAGTTACACAATGGAATGGTAGGGCTGTCGAGCTTTTGTGTTCAATACTCGGCATTGATCAGGCTTGTTTTGTTGCATCTTTACTAGTTCTAGCTTGCTTGTTTCAGGAAAAGTGGGAATTTTTATTCTTCAGACGCAACGAATTGTATCCCACGTGAAGGACTAAAATAAAATTGATTAAATAAATAAGGGCGTAGGCCCGTGATCGTATGCTGTCGAATTGTATGAAGCCAGTAGGCGTGAGCGGGCTTGGGTTACAGTCCTGTTCCTAATTAAGCAATTCAATTTTGGTTTAAAACATGCCAAATGGATTGCCGATGCAATCGAAATAGTTTGGTAATCCCCTGAGTGAGTTTCTAGTGCACACGTATCTTGTTTACCCATGCACATGTGTCAGGATGGGATGAGCATTTTTAATCGAACCGTTTAATGTTATTTTTGCTTTAGAAACATTTCGTGTTGTTAATGGAATGGTAGGTTTGTGCCAGCAGAAACCAAGCGCTCAATTTCGACTGAAACGCAGGTTACTATCGGCGGCCACAAGAGGGAGCAATTGTATTGTAGGTCTACTTGATTTTATTTGTGCGTTTACGGTTAAAATCACCCTAATGTTGAGATGCCTGAGTGTGATTTACCAAAACGTCGATGGGTAGTCATCACCATGAACAGAACATTGAGAAGACGTGTAATTTCGAAAGCAAACTTTACAACTTCAAATAACCGAGGAACCGCCGCATTAACGACGAAAACAACAGTATGGTATGAGCTCACATGTTTATGTGTTTAAACATATATTGTAATTATGTAGAAACCGCAGTAAATCCAAATTAAAAGTGAAGTAAATTGGGTCTGCTTTAAATATGGGCCGCATCTAAGGTTATGGTTATCTCACGCACCGGTTACTGGAATACAAATACATTTATGACGAAATATCGGTTAAAATGAAATATGGGACTTAACCAACGGAGCGTTTTAACGTTATTCATTTACAAAACAGCTCGGTCGACATAAGGTTTACGAATTAAAATCCAGCCTATATCGTATTTGTGACATGTGCCTCATTGTATAACAGACATCCTTTTTATGATTCTCCAATTAATTACGGTTATTACTAAAGCATCAACATAACTTCGTGATTTACATGAACATCTGTTTGTTCAATGAATTCTAATTTTCAAATATATTCAGATAAAAGACAATATGCTTAATTCCAAACAGGGCCATTTAAAGACCTCTTAAGAAATTGGATTAGTGTATTCATGCAGTAAGCCTTTTATGCAATAGATTGCTTTCTGAAAATATAATAAAAATATTTTCCTGAGTTTGTTTATTTTAAGTTTCACACTGTGATATTTGACATGCAAAACAGGAATATTGCATATGACATTATGTTATACAGAAAATACAATTTTCTGAAAATACATTTCTTTGTTCACTGTACAGTTCTTACAGAACTCATTTAACATTAAAACATTAAAATAAAGGGAGCATAAAATAAATTTAAAAAACCACAGGAAGTAAAGGCACCTCGTTATAAATAATAATTTTAGCGTGCGTGTGTGTCTCACACCCGTCTTCAGTGGGACATCCCTGGGCAGCCACGGATGGGGAGTCAGTCCACCTTTATTTTGGGGGGGAGAGCGGAGTTAAAATTGCTCTGGAGAGACACTTGGTGAGACACGGAAATTTATCAAACGAACCTCGGCACACTCCTAATGAACCCTCAGAAGGCCTGGTGTCTCCACCTGTCTGACACGGGACAGCTTCATAAGGAATAATGGATACACGCGTTCACCAGGTCTCTCTCTCGCTCTCTCTCTCTCTCTCTCTCTCTCTCTCTCTCTCTCTCCCTCCTCCCCCCCCCCCCCCCCCCCCCCCCCCCCCCCCCCCCCCCTCTCTCTCTCTCCCCCTCTCCATTCAGACTTCCCTGGTCACTCCGTCTTTCCAGAATAACCCCGAGCACAGAGCACAGACTTAATAAAGAGAGACAATTGCTGACTAAACTTTGGGGGCTGTGAGTTTATTGCGAGCGCCTTCACACGCGTGTAACAGACTGGCCGTGTGTTGCAGGTGATGATCACACGGGGGGGGACACACACGCGTGTAACAGACTGGCCGTGTGTTGCAGGTGATGATCACACGGGGGGGGACACACACGCGTGTAACAGACTGGCCGTGTGTTGCAGGTGATGATCACACGGGGGGGGGGGGGGGGGGGGAGACACACGTGCGTGTCATCGGTGCACATTTCGGCAGTTCTCTCAGTCGCTCTGGGGTGCGTGTAGGCCTGAGCGTGCGGCTCTCACTCCCCACAGCCGCGCGGATTCACAGTGCCCAGGAGGAGGAGCCTGTTGACTGGGTGCGGGGCGCTGTGTGTGAGGGAGAGACCGGGGTGTGTGCGCGGCGTGCGGGTAGCAGTAACGCGGCGAGCGCTAACGTGCGCCAGCGTGCGAGACGAGCGCCGCGGAGACCGAAGCGGGATCAAACGGGCGGGGACGCCGTGGGGGGGGCGGGGGGGGGGCTTCGTCCGGGCCGAGGGGCGCTTCGTCCGGGCCGAGGGGCGCTTCGTCCGGGCCGAGGGGCGCTTCGTCCGGGCCGAGGGGCGCTTCGTCCGGGCCGAGGGGCGCGTTGTAGCCGCGACCCCGGAAGACTGACCCGTGTTCAGCACAACGTGCTTAAGCCGTTAAATCATACGGGCAGAGCCGTCTGTAAATATCTTTGTTATTGAATTCTGAGATTCCTTTTATAGTTGCCGTGTCTCTGCCGGGGCCTGGTCTTGGCTCACGGATATAAATACCGCAGGCCCAGGGGGCTCGGACAGACCGCTGTCCGTCTGTCCGTCAGGCCTGCCAGCTCACTGTGGACGAGAAGGGCAAAATCAAACGGTCGTGCTGAAGGACGGTTTGGGAGGTGTGCTGTGTTCTCGTATGTGTGTGTGTGTGCGTGCGTGTGTGTGTGCGTGTGTGTGCGCACGAGCAGCCAATTGTTGTCCATCTATCTGAATACCTGTCTGTCAGTTTCCCCCTTGTCCACCATTCTGTCTCAATATAAGTATGTAGTATCCACATAGCTGTCTATCAGTGCAAGCAAGCAATTATCTCTATATTTGTCTTTTTCCATATGTGTATTATTTCACAAATGTGTGTGTGTGTGTGTGTGTGTGTGTGTGTGTGTAAAATAAACTTTTAATCTATGCAGTATTTTTCTCTGCTGTGTCTTGAAATAGAATTTCATTATTAGGTTTACGGCTTCTTACTCAAGCTTTACGCATCTTCATAGTCTCCTGTGTATTTCGCTCACGTTCTTCCCCTCCGCGTGCTGTATAATGCGAATGCACTTAATGTGCGCGAGCCGGACGCGCGTTCTGCTCTTCATCAAAGGTGCAGACGTAGGCCTAGTAATTTGATGTATTTTTTTTTCTCCCGAAATAGCATTGATTTTACAATTTTACGCAACCACGATCAGGAAGACTAAATGTTGCAGGATCAGAGGTCACGTAAACGGCGATTTTATCCCACCAGTAGAAGTGATTTTTCAAATTGCAAATGTCGTTTATTACGAATTGACGGATTATAACGGAGCATCGCCACTGTTCGCAAATGAAGTGTCAAGGGACTAAAAACGCCTATCTTCATAAACCCCTTTACTTAAATATCTGAGGGAAAATAAGTATTTTACTGTTTTCAGAAACAAATGATTATCGCCACAGTTGTCATATAGTAGCACTAATTATGATATTAATGAGGAAATTCCCGCATTAGGAAAGTTTGCTTGAAACTGGTTTGTGTGAATAGGCCTGCAATAATACTGAAGTAGCACAATCACATTCATCTCTAATATATGTAGTGATTATTTTTTATTTTTTTAAAAACGGTATAAAAGATATATTTGTTAATTAGCTGATATACTTTTATTAAAGAAAACGGAAAATCAAAATAATAAAAATCTAAATGATAAGTGGAGGAATTTAAATGTTATTTAATATTATTTTACCTAATTGTTGCTACATACAGTTTTTATTTTAAAATTAATTTGATACAATTACATATTAAATATTTTATAACCGGCGTTCTATAAATTAAAATGGAATGAAACATTATGAATAAAAAATTGGCAAATTAACTGAAGCGGCGAGAATATGGGATCTTGTACCACAAATCCGTAAAAAGCGATCCGATATCATATGAAAGAGGAGCTTATTTATGAACTCTCAGAAGAACTGTTTTTAATCGTCACAATAGTACTGGAAAAATACGCATTTCACCAACCACATTTTTATACCGTTTTTGCCTCGTTCATATGTTCTCAAAATCGGACTAAAGGGTCGGGAAAGAAGCCTAACTTTGCACTGCAGAAATGTCCCTGGCTCTTTATCAGTTTCGCTTGAAGAAATCACTTTATGAGCAACAGAAATAAAATAACAGGCAGGCTCCAGGCGCTCCAAAATTGTTGAGTAACGCAACTGGCGGCGTTAGAGTCTTACACAATTACTTCAACGCGCGCGGGGGGAAAAAAAATCATATCTCGAGCCCGAGGACGGAGATATACACGAGACTGGGTCCGTTCCTCGGAGCAGGAGGAGAAAGTGCAACTTTGACATATTTTGTGATTGATTGCATTTGCCTATGTGCGCGAGAAGTTAATGTCAAAGGGGAACAGCAGAAAACGCGCACCAAGCTTTTAGAATCAGTCTCTATAGCACACACAGTAAATTTTCTTCCATACGATGCAAACACTAGATTACAGATCGGAAGCCTATGAAACCGCGTTCCAAGCCGATTCGTAAAATGTCGCCGAATTAGGAAATAGGGTTTATGTCTAAATTATTTAATTGAGTATACTGGCAAAGGTTGAGATGCATTTTTATTCGAAGATAAAACAAGGCTGTATGCTACAGCATGGAAGGTTAATAGCCTAAGATTATAACCTAGATGATAGTTAAATTATAGACACAGTTTTTTTTGTTGTTGTTGTTTTTTAAGTGCTGGCTCCGCCATTTATAATATCTTTAAAATGTCACATATTTCAGTTGTGAGCATTAATTTACCTTAAAATGGAGTTGCAAGTTTTTATTATCCAAATGACAATCTAGCCATCACCAATTAAATTAATCTACTGTCCTTAGGAAATAACTTGTCTTATAGATGCGCGAGAATGTCGGTTTTTAGTGTGACTGCCATTTTAGAGCGCGCAATCGAAGCCCAAATAAATAAACTATAAAGGAAACGGGCTATCAAACGTAGTCTACGGAAGAGGCGCTGACAAGACGCTCGCGTTATTTACAGTCGCTACGCATTTCAGTTCATCCGGACATCACTTTGAGAGCCCGAACAGATGCTACCGAATCATCAGGCGGACGAAAAACAAAGTCCAAAAGGTTAGAAGCCGCAGAAGAGGGTCGAATGACGACTGCGTTCTGTTGGGCTGCCCAAGATACGGTGCTGTTGCTGCTGATGTTACCGCACTAGAAGGAAGAATTTACCTTTGACGGGATAGCGGTGTTGTTGCAAACGCAATGTGTCTGGACAAATTAGTAACTAATCACGAAGTGTAGTCGTCTGAACTCGGCGCGATTCCGAGGTGCTCCGTGCACAGTTATCTCTGTGACATCTGGCGTAAAGAAACTTCATTTTTGGCGTTCGTTGACTTGGAAATGCTGCTGTTTGTTAAGGGAGGGGTGGACTTACATATGTAATCGAGCATTTTGAGCGCTGATTGGTTAATCGCGAATCGGTGTTCGGGGCTTGCCTCTGTTTCGGGGGCGGCCTGCTCGCGCACAGTCACTCCCTCTCCCCTTTGGGGTTAGTGTGCTCGTGTTTAGTTCCCAGAGATAGCCAAATCGGATTCCTTAGGGAAGGGACACAAATCACTCCCATTTTAACAAGGGGAGTAACGCGGGATCTGCATCCACAAGGGTCCACCTCTTCTTCGTCGTTTCCTATTTTTCATTCATTTGATTTTTTATCCGAGAAAGCTCTTTGCTGGAAAGAAGGAAGAAAAAAACTTGTCATTGGATGATGACATTTGATCTCGCCCAGGCTGAAAGCCGTAGTTGATCCTATTGTTACTTAAACTGACATCAGAGCTGTTTTATGCTAAGCCGATTTCTTAATACAGAGGGGACAGGGGTAACCCTCAAGTGAGCGTCTCTTCGTCTCGCGTCTCAACATTACTTTATTTTTATTTATTTTGTTTTTGTTGTTGTTTCTATTTGCGGCGCTCCTGAAATCTGCGCCGAAACCTGGATTCTGACAGCTCGCGCTTCTTCTCGTACTTTTCCCGTTTTGTATCAGTGTTTATGAAAGAAAAATCGGTGGAAAAAGAAAAGACACCTGCACACAAGATACCGATCTCATCCACGCGCTGCGAAGCATTTGCCGGCGAACAGAAGACGCGGGGCGGGGAATAGCATTTAAATTAAAAAAAAAATTTAAATTAAGAAAACGCTGCGCGAGAGACAAAAAAAGGCTGTTTTCATGTTTGGGATTCAGGAGAGTATTCAAAGGAGTGGGAGCGGTATGAAAGAGGAGCCCCTCGGATCCGGGATGAACGCGGTGCGAACGTGGATGCAGGGAGCCGGGGTGCTGGATGCGAACACGGCCGCTCAGAGGTAAGCGCGGAGCAGCGTCTACTCTGCGCGAGCGAGACACGGAGCAGAGTCCGCTCCGCGCGAGCGAGACACGGAGCGGAGGCGTTTTGCGGCTCGCTTTTGGTGCCGCCGTTATTTAAGACGGAGCTCATTGGACAATAGACCAGTCAATTTAGTAATTTTGAGCCGTTTTGTTCTCTCTCAGGTCTTGTTCCAAACGTTCCATTAAAGTTGGTGGTGATAAACACGGTTCACGGATGTGCATATCTATTGCTGCCCAATACTTAAAGACTGATATAAATAGCTAAAGAAACAACTAATTTAAATTCTCAAAGATACTCATAACAACAACAACAACCACAACAATGATAATAACAATAATAATAATATTAATAATAACAACAATAGTAATCAATTCTTACATTCTAGAATGGCTTGTGGCATTAAAATTAATGGCTAATTATGAATTATTTTCACTAATTTTAAAAAAATGTACAAATGAAAACCAACAGACCAATGTGCACACTTGGTCAGCGGTGTGGTAGGGGCTCTCTCCCCTAACTGTGGTAAGCTATGGAAGGCGTGTATAAGAGTGTTTTAAATTCTTTGAAATGTGTTTCCATTGTCAACATTTTTTCATCACTCTCCGTAGAGGTCCGTCACACACAAACCCACGTGGCGAAGGCATTATTCAGGATAATTAATACACTACTCTTAGCATTACACACGAGTAGCGTGTTTTCTCCAGGTTTAAATTCTACAATGGAAATTCCATGTGGACATGCAGCGTGAAGGCCTATTAGAATTTTACAAAATAAGTGACTTGGTGTTTTGACCGTTCACTTTATAAACTAGGCAGTTTAATGGTCCGACTATCAAATACATAAATATAAATTAGAAATGCTAGATTATAGATTGAAGTAGGCTAATAACGGTGTTTTAAATTGTTACCCTCCCAATACATTAACGTCATACAAACTTAGACGTAAAGGGAAGTTAAATATTAGTCATGCCAAGACTGAAATCTATCAATCTATCAGTTCGTATCATCTAGTAGTCAGAACATCCAGGGATATCTGAAACCTATTTGACGGAATAAAACATGGAACTCACAGCATCATATTTTAAAGAGAATAAGATGTTTTAGCTGTTAATCGCACCTAACGCCTCGTGCCTCTGTCTGCAGCGGAGTGGGTCTTGCCCGCGCGCACTTCGAGAAGCAACCGCCGTCAAATCTTCGGAAATCCAACTTCTTCCACTTCGTTTTGGCTCTGTACGACAGACAAGGTCAGCCGGTGGAAATTGAAAGGACATCTTTTGTCGGCTTTGTCGAAAAGGAAAAGGTAAGTTACTGCAGTCTTGAGTAATATTTGATTAATAGCCAAATGATTTCAGCGAGATCAAAGTTCACTGCTCTATTAAGTCACAGTCCTGGATTAGGGGCGACATCGCGTTTTTTATAAGTATAATATAAAACGAGGGTTTACGTTTTCATTTCAAAATTTTATGCTGCTCCAACTCCATGGAGAATTCATGTTTTAGATGCGTTTAAAAGGTAGTCTAAACGACTCGCTTCCTTGTGGTTAGATGGTAATTATTTTTAATCGGAGAACATTTATGGTTTGTAAACAACTTTAACTGGTAGGCTACACGTTTTCAACGATAGCCCGAACAGCGCTTAATTTTTTTTTTATGCATCATATTTTTGTAAAAAGGTTGGATGTTGGATACATCATTTTGCGAGAACATTAGATGCATTATTTTATTTTAGTGTGGACTACATTTATGCATTCGGGAGTTACGCGAAAAGCTTTTTTATTTGATGCGCATATATTATTTATTATAAGCCGCTATAATTTTCTTAAAAGCAGTTTCTGCTGCTGTAAAACATGCTTCATATTTTCATACCGTTTGAACACAGGCCTGTGCGCTCATGAAAAGAGAAACGTCAAAAATTATTTGAATATCTGAATATGAAGGGAACACCATGGTTCACTTCCTTCGTGCGACTTTGCTTGAAGGAAGTACAAAAATAGTGTTTATTATTTTCAAAGATTAATCATTGACGTCAGCTTCTGATCGCTGCTCATGTTATCTGCCGCGCTTTGAAATTTGCGTTTGATTGCGCTGTTAACGTGTCTAATATTTCATACCTTTGTTTATTTTCAGATTGACGTTTACTTTGACATAGCGGGGCACTTTCATGTTTTTAGACAAACATCTCAGACTTTTTAACATTTCGCTAGAAGACTCACAGTCAATATCACGCACATTTTGCCAGAAGTATTAGTTCAGAAATACGCACGTGCACTTAGCCCTCTCCATGTGACACTCACAAGGTAACTGAATCACGTGCTAAACAATTTTATGCACGTCCGTTGTTATTTAGTTTTGCAGTTTAAGATGGATATATTCTAAAAGAAATAATATCCAGAAGTTAATTGGGAAGCACGTTCATTTATACCCGTTATTTTTGTTATACATTAAAAAAGCATACGCTTTTACCAAGTGCTGTTTTTTCGGCGTATAAAAACGCTGTAGGCCTACTAAATAAATGAATACATTTGCATGTTTTACTTCAGCTAAAACTTTTGTATGTATATGGTTTACCTCTGTCAACAATCTTGCATTGTTCGGGTGGAATTATCTTTGCTGGATGTCAGTATGGACCCATTTAAATGCTCAGGAAGTGTTTTAATAATAATATTTCCAATTATAACTTTCATTTGCGTTTTGCAGGAATCAAATGGCGAGAAAACGAACAATGGAATACACTACAGACTACAGCTTCTCTACAGCAACGGTGAGTGTCGCGCGGGCATCTGTTCATAAACCGGCGGAGTTTCGTTTCCACGCGAAAGTCGCAGCGGCAAATGTCATTTGCATGAAAGTTACGGAAACAAAGTTCCGCGAGACCACGCGCGAGCTGTTCCCACCATTATCACATTTCTCAGAACTTGGCCTGCTCGTTATAGCCAGCGATTGTTGTAAATGTATGATGATAGTAGCTGTTTGTTAATGATATTACGGTTGCGCAAACACTAACATTCATAATGAGCTATGATGGTAGCCTGTCACTGAATGTTAAGTAATAATTGTTAATGGAGACTGTGCATCATTAACTGTGCATGATCAAAGAATAGCCTGTCTTTACGTTTGGTTTGTACAGGTTTATTATTATTATTATTATTTTATGTATACATCATATCGATTTCTCCTTACAGTCCAAAATGATGTACAGTTTGGATGATGATGGGTGTAATTCAGCCGCTTTTTAGTTGACGGTGGGCCCATCAAATTTCAGCGCAGTTAAAGTCATGCTCAACAATCGCTGTTCGTGCGGAGCAGCTGCTTTTAAAAATGCCACTGCCTTTTTTATGCACCAGCGGCGCCTGCATTTTTTTTTTTTTTTGTTAAACCTCGCGTTTTTCACTATTTATGTTTGTAGCCGGCATCTTTCTACTCGTTACTTACTCTATTTGAATAATGTGCTGGCGCGCGTTCTCCGCGTGCCCCTGATTTTGGAGCCGCGGATAGTAGCTTGCTCGCGCGACTTCCTGAATAATTTATCGTATGAGTTTATTGCTGCTTGCCAGCACTTGGGAGAGTAAATCATCCCCGCTTCTAACATTGTGATTACTGCTGATAATGAGGACGGAGAGCGCCAGTGACAGAGTGAACGCGAACTCTATATTTGGCATTTGTGTATTGTAATCGCCTTAAGTTAATATTGGAGACTAATTTGCGATTTTCTAGTTAAATAATTTGTGTGTGTGTGTGAATTGCATTTGTTGGGATGCAGCCTATTTTAAAGAGTACGGAGGACACGTTTGTTGTAAAGGTTTTTGTAGAACAAGCATATTAAATATAAATATGTTAACAAAACTCTTAATACCTAATGTCCTCGTGACAACCGAAATGATAGTGACGATTCGTGTCACAACATTTACGTCCTGTAATTTAATGAATGGAGCTTGTTATCATATCGGATAAAACGGCTGTGTATGAATTATTATTTGATATGGCAGGCCCCTCACGGGCACGCTCATTGTGTACTGCAATGTAGGCCCGTAATCGGCGTTTTATGAACAATTGGTGGGGAGAATGACAAACGTTACATGCCATGTCTCGGTTAATTAGAATAAGTGGAGGCAAGTTCGGGCGGAAGAGAAAAGAGGAAAACATCGCTGCACGTGCGAAAAGGGAAATCGATGAATAATGCATGCGCAATAAAGATATCATTCGGCAGATGGAAGCAATCATTAGAATCTGCAGAAGGACACAATTCAAAATGTCAACGCGCGGTTCAGACTGGGACTGAGAATATGTAAGGACAGTATAGCTGAGAAAGAGATAGTGAGTCTCTTTGGTGAGGGAGTGTGTGTGTGTGTGTGTACCATGGCAATCTTTCAGCTGTATCACTCCAGCGTTGTGTGTGCTCTCTCCGACAGGCATCAGAACAGAACAGGACTTTTATGTGCGGCTGATTGACTCCATGACTAAGCAGGTAAGGGAAATGTCCCCCCCCCACAGTAATAACCCCCAGAACAAGAAGGAAAGTTTAAACAGTGCTGGGCATATATGCGTTCCTGTTTTTACACCTTTGGGTGCAAGGGTGTGTGTGTGTGTGTGTGCGCACGCGCGCGTGTGTGTATGTGTGCATGTTTGTGTACATGTGCGCGTGTGTGTGCATGGTTTCATTTTTCATTTGTGTGTGTGTGTGCATGCGTGAATATGGGTGTATGTGGACAGTGTGTGAGTGCATGTGTGTGCGTGTGCGCAGGGTGTGTGTGCGTGTGTATGTGTGTACAGTATGTGTTAGTGTGTGTGCGTGTGTGTGTGTGTGTGCACAGGGTGTGTGTGTGGACAGTGCCCTTGGGGCACGTGGGTAATGTCACATTTAGCCACGCCCCTCAGAATGGGAGCTGCCCTGTGGGAAGGGGAGGCGGCCTCACTGAAGCTGAGCCGCTTCCTGTGATGTGTGTGACCGAGGGGGCGGGGGGGGGGTAACCGTTTACGCAGAGGGGGGGTGTATTGTGACTTTTGGCACTTAGCAGAGGGTCAGTCATATTGGATATGAAGACACCGTCGTGTACAAAAGAGGAAAGAAAGAAAAAAAAACGTGGATCTTATTTTTTTCTGCTTTGTTTGCTTCTTGTTCCTGTGGCCGGTGGAAGGGGCGTGGCTTAGCGGCCCGAGGCTCATGAGGAAGCCCTGGTCACATGGCAGACTCCGCTTCCAGCACTTTCCTGATTCACTTACCGTGTGCTTTCCACATACTTACCGTGCGCGTTCCACATACTTACCGCGTGTCCCCCCGATCCTCGTCTGCGCCTGCACGCTTTTCCGCAAAGCAAATTAATAAGGTGACAACGAGAGTTAGACGCAGAAATGTGGCGCCGTGTGCCTCCGAAACGCGGGACTGTGGCTGCCCTGCCACCGGGGGGGTGTGGGGCGGGGGGGGGGGATCTGCCCCTGGGGGGGGGGGGAGATTTTGAGGGCTCAGGCGAGGATGCTGGGCAGTTAACCGGAGTGGTGTGATGTCACAGTGACACGCTGGGCCTGGGGGTGGGGGGCTTGGTGGGGGCCTGGGTACAGCGGCCCCTGGGGGGGGGAGTGCAGCAGAGTTCGAGGGGGGTGGGGGTTCCCCACGCTCAGCGCTCCCCGCTGTCTGTCGGCTGGGGCGCTGTGATCTCTCGGCACTTCGCCACATGGAATATCACAGAGTCTTCCGCGGGATTCATCGCGGTAATGGGCGATTCGGCACGTTGCCGCGGTGAGCGTGTGTCCGCAGAGAGTTTATGTGCCTCCTGATAAACTCCCGTCCCCCGGTAGGCGGGATAACTTATAATTTTGCTGCTTTTGATGGTTCCCTGAAGAGGGTGTATCGACTCAGGTGTCAGGTGTGCCAAATTAGGGTCAAAATTAAAACGTACTGGATGGTAGATCTCCAGGAACAGGGCTGGTTACCACTGATCTTGAGGGACACTAAAAGGAAATAGTTTTACTGTAACACCAAGGAGGAAGGGAAGTGTTTTACTGTAACACCATGCAGGAAGGGAAGTGTTTTACTGTAACACCATGCAGGAAGGGAAGTGTTTTACTGTAACACCATGCAGGAAGGGAAGTATTTTACTGTAACACCATAGAGGAAGGGAAGTGTTTTACTGTAACACCATGCAGGAAGGGAAGTATTTTACTGTAACACCATGGAGGAAGGGAAGTGTTTTACTGTAACACCATGCAGGAAGGGAAGTGTTTTACTGTAACACCATGCAGGAAGGGAAGTGTTTTACTGTAACACCATGCAGGAAGGGAAGTGTTTTACTGTAACACCATGCAGGAAGGGAAGTGTTTTACTGTAAGACCCTGCATACCTGTAAAATCCCAAACTGAAAGAACATAAAATATCATAATATTGATTTGCGATATCATTGTTGTGTTCGAATCTTAATAGGTAATAAGCAGTTTTGCTTTGTACAGCTCATAAATTGACTCTTGTCGGGCGTCACATGGTATTGGCTAATTGAGACTCTCAGGCAGTCACATGACAGAGAGTTTGACAGCGGAGCGTAGAGAACGGGTTTGCAGGCAGGCTGTGCCGCGTGTTTGTGTGCCGGGGGAGAGCAGCGTACGCGTCCGCCCGTCCGTCTGGACCCTGGCGGCTGTAAGACAGCTTCTTTTTAAAAAAGATTTTTTTTTTTGGGACAGGCTTATGGCTGGAAGGCTTCTGGGTGGGGCCCATTCTGAAGTGCGGGACCCTTTGATACGGTGAAATGAATACAGGGTCCCTGGGACAGGCCCGTCTCAGGTGTTGTTTGGGGGGGGGGGGGGCTTGCTGCCTGACAGGAGGTAGAGGAGTGGCCTGATTCTCTGGGTTTTCCTCTCCACTGCAGCCCAGCGTGTTCTACCCATCATAACAGCAATAAAAATAATAACATAAATAATAATAAATATTCTATATTAAGAGTGATTAAGTATCATTATTATTATTATAATGGATAGAGACGCCAGGGTGGGGGGTGAGGGGGGCGGATAGGGGGGATGGGGGGGGGGGGTGGAGTTTGCCTGTGCTGCGGGAACATCGCCGTAGGGTCCCTTTAGAGAAGAGGTGTTTTCAAGACGCATCAGAAACAAATGTCAGTTTCTACAGGAAGCCGATTTTTTAGCCTCAGTCCCTCCTCTACCTGCTGCTCCAGCACAAATCCTTTTCATAGTAAAATTATACAGATTATGACAATCTGAGACCACGCCACACGTTCCGCGTGGTTTTTGTTGGGTATCGAGCTTGGATCACCAGCGTAAAGAAAATAAGTTAAAAATCGAGTCCAAATGGAAAACTCTGCTGTTGTCGTTTATTGTTTCGCAAGGATTGACTTTTTCTGCTAATTACTTCCACATTTGTTCTTAGCCTGCCAAACTCGTAATGTTGTTCAAGCGGTGAAAAAAAGTAACACTTGCTTAAAATGTGATTGTCAAAAGACCAGGACAGACCACCAGCGGAATAATTGAACAGGCCCCTTTTATTAAATAGCTCCTTTTTCCAAAATAAAAATCCAGAAAATTTTATGAGCAACTTGCAGCCCATGGCACTGGAGTATTTAACGGTGAGTTAAGATTCTGAGACACGTCCCTGTGAACCTCGTAAGCCCCTTTTCTGTGATTGGCTGTGCTGCAATTTCCACACACTCCCTGGCCAATGAGAGACGAGTGCTGGGGAGTGCAGAGGGTTATTGGATCGCTGGATGCGCGCTTCCCATAAGAGTCAATCAGAGCTGGAAAACCACAAACAGCACTGCGCACGCAGCTGCCGTCCAGACCCCTGGAAGTAAATAACAAGCCATAATTACCATAACTCACCGCGAACTGCTCAGCGCACCACAGGCTTATTCCTATTGCCACAACAAGAATAACAGCAATTACCAAAAACAGCAATAAATACATTAGCGCATCATGCTTTGGGTTCTAGTTAAATGAATAATTCCAAATTTGGCCTTATAGGGATAAACATTTCTTATACCATTTTTGGACTTAAAAATAATAATAAACGGTTATTACGTATTTATATAATATTGCTACTCATAATTATTCCAATAACAGTTATGAGCAATAATAATAATACACATCCTGTCACACACACAAACACACATGCACTAACACACACACACACTAACACACACACACACACACACACACAAACACACATGCACTAACACACACACACAAACACACACGCACACAGACACACACACACACACACACACTAACACACTCACACATGCACTAACACACACACACACACACACAAACACACATGCACTAACACACACACACACACACACACACAAACACACATGCACTAACACACACACACACACACACACACACAAACACACATGCACTAACACACTCACACACACACACACACGCACACTCTGCGGTGTAGTCTGCGGTGTTGGGGCCCGTGGTGTCAGACTGACAGCCGTATCTGTGATCTGCGGCCCGGCGGCTGGCAGTTCAGACGCAGGCGGCGCGGGAGCGGGGCCCCCCCTCACCCCGGGTTCGGCGCCAGAGCAGCTGAGCCGCGGAACAAAGCGCCGGCGTCCCGCGCGGAGGGCGCTCGCTCTCCCGGTGACGCCCGCGTGCGCGACGGCGGCGGCGGCTGAAAGGGAAGTGAGCTCCGGCATATTTATAGCTGCTTGTTTACACGCCTCAGACGCAGTTGTCACATCAAGGCCTTTGAGGAAAAACTGCAAATGAAAAATGAAAACTTACTTCTGCAGAATAAAGTGTGTACTAACAGTGATATCGGCGGCGGGCGCCTGTTACTGCGCACGCGTTCGGCTCGACGGGGGGGGGGGGGGCGCGGGGGGGCGGCGGCGGCTCCGGGGCCCAAACGGATCGTCTGGCACAGTCCTTTTTTAAAAATTTTTTTCCCAGGCGCACGTGGACCCTTAAGAGTTAAGAGGTCGTGTCTTGAATGTCTTTCGCGTGCGCGCTTGAGGTCGCTTCGCCGGCGGGTCAGAGAGAGAGAGAAAGGGGCGGGGTCACATTGCGTTTCCTCAGCAGGCGGGTCACAGACCCTCTTTATTATATCCAGCTTTTCTTTCCTGGTCATTTTCCATCAGCTACCAGGCCTCTGGAGCGCGGGACGGGGGAGGGGGGACGGGGGTGGGAGGGAGTGGGGGGTGGGGGGGGAGGGAGGAGCCATATTTATGTAACGTGCGCTCTGGGTCCGACGCACTTCACTAATATAAACAAAATGCGCGGCGGCATAAATCTCCCATATTAGACGTTTCCTCCAATCGCAGCCTGTGTATAGCGCTCGATTGCGTAAGACGGGGCATGAATGTGCCGCTCTGTCCCCCCCGCGTGTCGGAGGAGCGAATGCAGGCCGTACGGAAACATTTGGACGCGCACAAATCCGAAAGAGCGCCTCAGTGTCCCCCGAGCGCGCGCAGGCCTCCTGAACGTACCGCTGGCGTCGCTTCGCTGCTCATTTCTGAAGAACCCAGCCTGTGAGACGCACTGAGAGCGCCGCCTCGTTCTGCGCTCCCTTTACTCCTCCTGGAAACAAGCGGCTAGTTTCTGTTTTTCTTTGTTTTGTTTTTTACCCTTTGTGGCTTCTGAATCTCGGGATTGCACAAGCTTCTCCGCGTTTCCCGTGAGAGAATGCGATTGCGTGTAATTGCAGTGTTGCCTAACGGTTATTCTGCTGTTTGATAGGAGGGGACAGGGTCAGGAACAGAAGGAAAAAAAAGAAAAGAAAAACAGCGGCGAGAGAGATAGGACTGGGCTCTTTAGATTGCATCTGCTGCCGCTCGGTTTAAGATTTTTGGAGGAGCGTCTGGACAGAGATTTGGACTCAGAACCGGGACAGGACCGACGGCTCGCTTGTTTCTGGGCCCTCCCTAATTTCAGGTTGCAGTCGGTGTGACTGCAGCAGGCAATCATGGGGTTGAGCCGTCTGCGATGTTTTAGGTGAGGTTTCAGAGCGCTGTTGTTTCTCCGCCCACTCAGATGTTGCGTTATACCCGACGGCGATGGCGAGCGCTCTGCGTTCCCGTGCTCTCCCGCAGCGCCGCGTGTGTCACGCGCAGGCCCCTCTGAGTCCCCGGCAGAAACGCGGCGCAGTGTTTGGCGAATCAGAGCTGAGGATCTGCAGAGGACGTCGCGCGCGGCGTAGCGCGGCGTTCCTCTCCGTCCCGCGGCCTCCCCGGGGTCAGGGGGAGGCGGGATGGATGGAGCCCCATGTTTTAAACGCCAGGGACAGTGATGCATGTTCCTCGTCTTTGGAAGGACCTTGGCTCCCACACTCTCAAAGTGAAACAGAGCTCGCCAGCTCCAGACACTGCGACCGCGGCAATAACTCAGCGGGGGGAAAAAAAACAAACAAACAGGCTAAACTAAAAAACAAAAAACAAACTGTGACATTTTAAGAACAGGGTAAAGAGTTACGCTGTCAGGAGGAACTCTTTCTTTGCCGTGTTTTGTTTTTCCCTTCAGAAAATAAATATTGTGATATTTTTATTGCCTCGTTGCCATGGACATATTCCATAAATAAAAGCAATGCGTGAGTGGGAGCGCGTGCGTTTATTACAGTGATGTATACAGGGAACCAAAATAAAGGACACGCTTCAGTGAGCGAGCGATGCAAAGCTTATTAAAAGCGCGCGCTTCCGCACAGGTGCGGTTCACGAGTTTGTGAAGCAGTTAACATCCCAGAATGCTCGTGGTTGTGTGTAGAAGGGCCAGCTGGCCCAATTACTCCTTATTTTGGCTTCCATGGATACGAGAAGCCATGGAGGGGGCTGCAGGGACTAAAATGGCGGAACCTGCTGATGTTTCCTGAAGAACAGTGGCTGAAGTGACCTCAGTCTGGTGAGAACTTCACAGAGAGGGATATTATGGTTGGTGTTTCCTTTATTTTGGCAGTTACCTGTATGACAGCTAATGCTATTGCATGATAATAAAATAAATGAGAACGAACTAGAATAATATATATTTATATATGTGTAATCTTTCTTAGTGATAAAGCAAACAAGTACAGAGCAAGTACAAACATGATATTGCATTAAAGTCATTTGACATATGCTCTTATCCATAGTGATGAATGGCTGTGTACAGTGTTCAGACTCTTTGGATCATGGCAGTGTTGGTTTGTCTGTGTACAGTATTCAGACTCTTTGGATCATGGCAGTGTTGGTTTGTCTGTGTACAGTGTTCAGACACTTTGGATCATGGCAGTGTTGGTTTGTCTGTGTACAGTATTCAGACTCTTTGGATCATGGCAGTGTTGGTTTGTCTGTGTACAGTGTTCAGACTCTTTGGATCATAGCAGTGCTGGTTTGTCTGTGTACAGTATTCAGGCTGTTTGTATCATGGCAGTGCTGGTTTGTCTGTGTACAGTATTCAGACTCTTTGTATCATGGCAGTGTTGGTTTTCTCTATGTGACGTATTCTGATAATTGGGTGAGAGTGCATCAGTAGTCGCTTCGTCTGTAAGTGTGATACAGAAATCTAGCCGTTTATTTCAGTGTGATGGTAAATCTTAAGCGCTCAGATTTTCTCCTGTAAATTCTATGGTTACTGAAACTGGAAAAAATAAATAAAAATGTTGTTCCGTTAAAATTATTGCTGGAAGATACGGGCGGCTGACATACTGAGAGTGGTGTGGAACAGTGGGCCTCGTCTCCCCCCCTAATGAACGTTGGGGGGGGGGGGGGGGGGTGTTGATGGGAAGATGGCGTCGGAGCGAATCGGGGCTGTGTATGTTTGGGGGAAACGGGAGATTCGCGGCGCTGAGAAAAACGTGTTGTGTGGAATGGAAGGGTGCAAACAAAGCTGAGGTTTTTGGAAGATGTGGAGAACGGGCCAGATGGCTCCACACACTCCAGTCTGGCAGTCCAACTGCTAGTGCCCCCCCCCCCCCCCCCCCACACACACACACACACACACACACACACACACACACAGGCACACAGGCACACAGACAGATACACACGCACACCAATACCACTCATACGCAAACACCCACACACAGACAGATATACACATGCACATACACAGGCACACACAGATATACAAACACACATACACACACACACACACCAATACCACACATACGCGCACGCATACACATGTTCTCACATGCACCCACACACGCGCACACACACCACACCCATGCGCAGCCATACGCCTGCAGATACACATGCACACACACTGATACACACACACACACACACACACACACACCCCTCCCGCTGCTCTTGCTGCCATACTATGACATGCCAGTGTTTGTTTGGGGTTTACATGTTAGAGTACGTCTAGAAACTGTGTCTTTGCAAGTAAACACTGCGTTCCCGTGCTCTCCCGCAGCGCCGCGTGTGTCACGCGCAGGCCCCTCTGAGTCCCCGGCAGAAACGCGGCGCAGTGTTTGGCGAATCAGAGCTGAGGATCTGCAGAGGACGTCGCGCGCGGCGTAGCTCGGGGTTCCTCTCCGTCCCGCGGCCTCCCCGGGGTCAGGGGGAGGCGGGATGGATGGAGCCCCATGTTTTAAACGCCAGGGACAGTGATGCATGTTCCTCGTCTTTGGAAGGACCTTGGCTCCCACACTCTCAAAGTGAAACAGAGCTCGCCAGCTCCAGACACTGCGACCGCGGCAATAACTCAGCGGGGGGAAAAAAAACAAACAAACAGGCTAAACTAAAAAACAAAAAACAAACTGTGACATTTTAAGAACAGGGTAAAGAGTTACGCTGTCAGGAGGAACTCTTTCTTTGCCGTGTTTTGTTTTTCCCTTCAGAAAATAAATATTGTGATATTTTTATTGCCTCGTTGCCATGGACATATTCCATAAATAAAAGCAATGCGTGAGTGGGAGCGCGTGCGTTTATTACAGTGATGTATACAGGGAACCAAAATAAAGGACACGCTTCAGTGAGCGAGCGATGCAAAGCTTATTAAAAGCGCGCGCTTCCGCACAGGTGCGGTTCACGAGTTTGTGAAGCAGTTAACATCCCAGAATGCTCGTGGTTGTGTGTAGAAGGGCCAGCTGGCCCAATTACTCCTTATTTTGGCTTCCATGGATACGAGAAGCCATGGAGGGGGCTGCAGGGACTAAAATGGCGGAACCTGCTGATGTTTCCTGAAGAACAGTGGCTGAAGTGACCTCAGTCTGGTGAGAACTTCACAGAGAGGGATATTATGGTTGGTGTTTCCTTTATTTTGGCAGTTACCTGTATGACAGCTAATGCTATTGCATGATAATAAAATAAATGAGAACGAACTAGAATAATATATATTTATATATGTGTAATCTTTCTTAGTGATAAAGCAAACAAGTACAGAGCAAGTACAAACATGATATTGCATTAAAGTCATTTGACATATGCTCTTATCCATAGTGATGAATGGCTGTGTACAGTGTTCAGACTCTTTGGATCATGGCAGTGTTGGTTTGTCTGTGTACAGTATTCAGACTCTTTGGATCATGGCAGTGTTGGTTTGTCTGTGTACAGTGTTCAGACACTTTGGATCATGGCAGTGTTGGTTTGTCTGTGTACAGTATTCAGACTCTTTGGATCATGGCAGTGTTGGTTTGTCTGTGTACAGTGTTCAGACTCTTTGGATCATAGCAGTGCTGGTTTGTCTGTGTACAGTATTCAGGCTGTTTGTATCATGGCAGTGCTGGTTTGTCTGTGTACAGTATTCAGACTCTTTGTATCATGGCAGTGTTGGTTTTCTCTATGTGACGTATTCTGATAATTGGGTGAGAGTGCATCAGTAGTCGCTTCGTCTGTAAGTGTGATACAGAAATCTAGCCGTTTATTTCAGTGTGATGGTAAATCTTAAGCGCTCAGATTTTCTCCTGTAAATTCTATGGTTACTGAAACTGGAAAAAATAAATAAAAATGTTGTTCCGTTAAAATTATTGCTGGAAGATACGGGCGGCTGACATACTGAGAGTGGTGTGGAACAGTGGGCCTCGTCTCCCCCCCTAATGAACGTTGGGGGGGGGGGGGGGGTGTTGATGGGAAGATGGCGTCGGAGCGAATCGGGGCTGTGTATGTTTGGGGGAAACGGGAGATTCGCGGCGCTGAGAAAAACGTGTTGTGTGGAATGGAAGGGTGCAAACAAAGCTGAGGTTTTTGGAAGATGTGGAGAACGGGCCAGATGGCTCCACACACTCCAGTCTGGCAGTCCAACTGCTAGTGCCCCCCCCCCCCCCCCCACACACACACACACACACACACACACACACACACACAGGCACACAGGCACACAGACAGATACACACGCACACCAATACCACTCATACGCAAACACCCACACACAGACAGATATACACATGCACATACACAGGCACACACAGATATACAAACACACATACACACACACACACACCAATACCACACATACGCGCACGCATACACATGTTCTCACATGCACCCACACACGCGCACACACACCACACCCATGCGCAGCCATACGCCTGCAGATACACATGCACACACACTGATACACACACACACACACACACACACACACACCCCTCCCGCTGCTCTTGCTGCCATACTATGACATGCCAGTGTTTGTTTGGGGTTTACATGTTAGAGTACGTCTAGAAACTGTGTCTTTGCAAGTAAACACTGTTACGCTCCAGCAGACCGACTCAGTCAAACACCAGGCTGCCAGCCTCAGCCCAAATCTGAAATACCGCACAGTTAGAGAAACACACAGAGCTCCCCACACTGTCTGAGTCTGTCTCCTGAACGCAGGAGTACTCACAGAAGGACAGGACTGCAGCAGCTATTTTAATATCACGCTCAGAAAGATCAATATGCCCACATTGCCTCCATATTGTAAAACTATACTGCAGTTTATTATCCCATTAGGGTGTGTAGAGGCAGTTTTGCTAATCGCTGCGCGGGACACACACACACACACACACACACACACCCAGTAGAGTTTGCTGATAGTGTTCTGGGAGAATAAGAAAACCGTTCATACCTCCTGAAAAATAAGCAATTTTATTTTCACTCGAAAATCTCCACAGTCAGTTTCCAGTTGTATGAACAAGGAGCTCATTTTGGGGCTGAACGTGAGGGTATGTTCGAGGCGCGCTTGCTCCTCTTGCTTCCCCTCCGTCAGGTGATGGCTCCTTAGCACCTGGGTCTCAGCTGAGCTGTTCTGCTGCTGCTGCAGACGTGCCAGCCAGGCTAATTTAAGCCTTATGCTAACGCGCTTATGGAGAATGCTACTCTAAACAAGGAGTACACTGCCATTGTGTGGTTTTGGGGTGAATGCATTGTTTGTTGGGTGTGTTTTTTGGGGTGAATGCGTTGTTAGTTGAATATCTCTTTTGGGGGTAAATGCATTGTTTGTTTGGTGTTTTGGGGTGACTTTACTGTTGTGTGTTTTTTGGGGTGAATGCATTGCTTGTTGGGTGTGTGTGTTTTGGGGTGAATGCATTGCTTGTTTGGTGTTTTTTGGGGTTTCTGCGCTGTTAGTTGGATGTGTTTTGGGGTGACTTTACTGTTGTGTGTTTTTTGGGGTGAATAACTGTTCAGTGCATTTGTATTTTCTCCTCAGAGAGTAGAAAAGCTCATAGCAGCTCAAAGCAGCTCATAGCAGCTCATAGCAGCTCATAGCAGCTCATAGCACCTCAAAGCTCGCGGTTGGCAGGCATTCCTGCTCATAGCAGCTCAAAGCAGCTCATAGCAGCTCATAGCAACTCATAGCAGTTCATAGCAGCTCAAAGCAGCTCAAAGCAGCTCATAGGAGCTCATAGCAGCTAATAGCAGCTCATAGGAGCTCAAAGCTCGCGGTTGGCAGGTATTCCTGCTCATAGCAGCTCAAAGCAGCTCATAGCAGCTCATAGGAGCTCAAAGCAGCTCATAGCAGCTAATAGCAGCTAATAGCAGCTCATAGCCACTCATAGGAGCTCAAAGCAGCTCATAGCAGCTAATAGCAGCTCATAGCAGCTCAAAGCAGCTCATAGCCGCTCATAGGAGCTCAAAGCAGGTCATAGCAGCTCATAGCAGCTCATAGCAGCTCATAGCCACTCATAGGAGCTCAAAGCAGGTCATAGCAGCTCATAGCAGCTCATAGCAGCTCATAGCAGCTCATAGCAGCTCATAGCCGCTCAAAGCAGCTCATAGCAGCTCAAAGCAGCTCATAGCAGCTCAAAGCAGCTCATAGCAGCTCATAGCAGCTCAAAGCAGCTCATAGCCGCTCATAGCAGCTCATAGTAGCTCATAGCAGCTCATAGCAGCTCATAGGAGCTCAAAGCAGCTCATAGGAGCTCAAAGCAGCTCAAAGCAGCTTATAGCAGCTCATAGCAGCTCATAGCAGCTCATAGCAGCTCATAGCCGCTCATAGCCGCTCATAGCCGCTCAGAGCTCGCGGCTGGCAGGTATTCCTGACGTCAGCAGCGGTGACAGCCTTGTTCCTCTCCCTCTTCCCCGCCTCAGCGGTGATGTTCAGACTCTGCAGTTCTGCGCGGCGGCGGCGGCTAGCGCTCTGGACCTGCTGTGGGAGAGCTGCAGGTTCACACAGCGCACCTGGTCCAGTCTTACCTCACCCTCTCTGGGCTTAACATTAATGAGTCAGGCTCGGCTGCGCTACTGTGTTTTATATGTCTGTGTCCGTGACTCGCCCCACTTCCCTGACTGAACTCTCTTCCTTTTTCAAAGGCGATTATTTATGAAGGCCAAGACAAGAACCCGGAGATGTGTCGCGTGCTGCTGACGCATGAGATCATGTGCAGGTAAGAGACGGCGTCCTCTTCCTCTTCCTCTCTCTCTCTCTCTCCCCCCCTCCCCCCCCCCTCTCTCTACACACCGTTTCACATGTACCCCCTGAGTGGTGACACACCCTGTCTGTGCCCAGCGCCCCCTCTGCTAGCTGATTGGCTGATCGGACAGCCTGGTGGAAGCGCTTTGGCTGAGGGCGTCCTCACTTTACCCACGATCCACTGGGGCTGGCGGTGTTTGAGTGACAGCTCTGGCAGTCAGACGACCCCACGCCGCCGGCACTTAGACACAAAATGGACGCCGTTTCTTTATCAGAATATTTATCCTGAGAAGATCACCAGCTGAGCAAATTCTAGGGTCTCGTCCGGGATCCGGTGGATCCCTCCCTCTCTCTCATACTGCGCTGGCCTTCGTATTTAAAGCCTCTATCAAAGTGGCGGGGGGGGGGGGGGTATTCGGTGATGCAGTGCCCCCCCCCTCTCGCTGTGCCTAACCAGGTCAGTCCCGCCTGACGCTCTTTCTCTGAAGGAGGGATCCGGCTCTGGAACACAGAGGAGAAAAGGAGTGGAGGGCGAGTCGCTATGGAACGCTGGTCCTTTAATTAAAACCAAAAGATGAATTTCTCTCGCTTAAAAGTGGGTTGTGAAGAAGGGCTCTCATCTATTTTTGGGAATACTGGGGAGCATTCGAACAGTTTTCCTCCTAAAAATATCCTACTCATGGTTGGTTAATTAGGACAAGCAGAAACTCATTACTCAATATGAATTTTCTTGTTATTCTTTGGGTAACAAATGCAGTTTGCTCAGTGTCTGACGATGAAATATATGCGAGCATCCAGGGACACACGGATGTGGTCTCTCACGCACACACACGCACATGCACACACGCACATGCACACACACGCACACATGCACACTCACGTGCATGCACACACGTGCACACACACACACGTGCATGCACACACAAGCACATGCACACACACACACGCACACATGCACACTCACGTGCATGCACACACGTGCACACACACACACACGCATGCGCACACACACACACACACGCACACACACACACACACGGACTGCCTCGATCTTGCCCTGTGTTTTCCCTCGTGTGAAGGCTTACCTGTTCCGCGCACGTGGAGTGATGTGTGTGTCAAACACGCGTTCGTTATCTTCCACAGACTCCTCCTTACACACACGCTAACCAGTAAAGCCGACGGACAGAGGGACTGAATGTACAAACACATTCGCACGCATATGTCTGGGGTTTTTGGGGTGGCTCTCCCCCTTCCTGTCCTGCGTCTGTGCTGATTTTGCACTGGGGGTGCAAACACAGGCTCGATTATAAGCATAAAATGAGAGTCTGTTCACCATTAATCAGGGCTGTTAATTGCAGGGCCCTGCCATTAGCCATATGGTGCGAAGCCAGCTTGCATCCGCGCGACCCAAACGCCTCGTCTTTTATTGTCAAACACGGGCGGCACAAGAAAAGGAGCGCGCTTTCAGAAGCGTTTCAAAGGAGCTACTCCTTTTTTTCTTCTTTTTAAAAGTAGATTTCAGATTCATGCCGGAGAGAAATATTCGGTTTACAGGACAAAATTAAAAGGTGTGGAAAGAATGTTTCCTGTGTTTTCATCTCCTGAAATCGGTTTTCCAAAGATTTGGGTGGAAGTAATTAGGCAAACAGTTTATTTGCGTAGTTTTTAATTCTTATTCCCGTTGTGCTGCGTCTATAAAAAGCACGCGCCCCCTTATAAGAGCTTCGGTGTCCGGTGACGACTGGGGTAGGCCGGTCCTGGTAATTACAGCAGGCAGCTTAGATTGCGTTTCTTCAAAAGCTGCACCAGGAAGAATCGGTTGAGATTAGAGATACGGCTTCCTCGCCTGTCCTGTGGGACCGAGTCGGAATTAACAGGAAAAGGGAAGAATGCCCAAACCAAGCTGTTGTGAGCGTGTACTAATTAGCATACTTTTTTTTGGCGGTGGGGGGGGGGGGGTTGGAATTCAGGGGGTGGGTGCTCCCCTGGGTCTCGCCTCATGATTGGATTATTGGGAAGTGGCAAAATTGCAGCGGCACCCCCCCGCCCCCCCGGCTCCTCTCAGCTCTGATCCGGTGGGACCACACTGTGACCCACTTCCAGGAAAACAACGGAACACCGACAAAGACGTGCCCGTTTGGAAAAGAGAGGAGAGAGAGAAGGTACGGGAGGAGGTGGAGGTGGAAGAGGAGGAGGAGGAGGAGAGAGAGAGAAAAGTTACGGGTGGAGGTGGAGGTGGAAGAGGAGGAGGAGGAGGAGGAGGAGAGAGAAAGGAGAGAGCTGTACGTCTTTAAGCAGAGTGAGGGAAACAGGAAAGGGGGAAGGGGGAAGAGTGGTGTGCTGAATCAGCTGGTGTTCCCGCTCCTGCTGTTCTGATGGCGGGGGGGGCGGGGGGGGGGGAGGAGGGGGGGCCAGGTGACCAGGTGATGGGTGCAGACAGAGGCCCCCCGCCAGCGTGCCGGCTCCCTGGAGTAAAACAATGCAGATGGTTTTAAGTGACAGTGCCCCCCCCCCCCCCATTTTCCCGCTCCTCTGCCATCTGTACCACCGAAACACGATCCGGGGCGATCCCTGCTGTTCACTGCCCCCCCCCCCCCCGCCTGCCCATTCCCCCGCTCCCCCATCCCTTTGACTGGCGGGGGCCGGGGGCGGGGGGGTGGGGGGGTCAGGGGGGTCGGGGGGGGGGTGGGGGGTGTCAAGTGAGCACGAAGGCCGATTACCTGCCTCAGGTGATAGCAGGGAAGAATACCTCACCCCTTGTGTTTGTCCGGACCTCAGCCCCCCCCCCCTCCCCCCCAGTCCCATCCCTCCCTGCTCCCCCCCCGCTGCCCCCTCCCCCTGCGCACCTGTCCTCAGGTATGAGCGGCAGGCTGGGGGGGGGACAGAGGTTTTTATGACGCTGTAATCCGCCCATATGTGCAGGTGGAAACATTGCGGGGGGGGGGGGGAGGCTGGGCGTGGCTGAGATTCAGGCTGCTCCCCCTCCCTCTCCTAGTTCTGAGGACAGCCTGACCTGCAGTTGCCCCACCCCCACCCCCCCCATCCCCCCAAGGTTGTTGTGGCTGGTGTCGGTGCTGACATATGTAAAACAGCAGCAGGTTAACTGTCCTCTCTCTCTCTCTCATCCCTCCATCCCTCCTCCCTCTCCAGCCGCTGCTGTGACAAGAAGAGCTGTGGCAATCGCAACGAGACGCCATCCGACCCCGTCATCATCGACAGGTAAGGAGCCCTCCCCCCCCCCCGCCCCCCCTCACCTGGCCACTGTGGCCCCAGGCTCTCCCCTACCCTTAGAATCCGGCCGCCGTTGCCGTGACAATGCATGGGTTTGGGGCCTGTGTTTTCAGCAGTATGGGCTGGGTTTGTGGCCTGTATTTTCAGCAGTATGGGCTGGGTTTGGGGCCTGTAGTTTCAGCAGTATGGGCTGGGTTTGTGGCCTGTGTTTTCAGCAGTATGGGCTGGGTTTGGGGCTGTATTTTCAGCAGTATGGGCTGGGTTTGGGGCCTGTATTTTCAGCAGTATGGGCTGGGTTTGTGGCCAGTATTTTCAGCAGTATGGGCTGGGTTTGTGGCCTGGATTTTCAGCAGTATGGGCTGGGTTTGTGGCCAGTATTTTCAGCAGTATGGGCTGGGTTTGTGGCCTGGATTTTCAGCAGTATGGGCTGGGTTTGTGGCCAGTATTTTCAGCAGTATGGGCTGGGTTTGTGGCCTGGATTTTCAGCAGTATGGGCTGGGTTTGGGGCCTGTGTTTTCAGCAGTATGGGCTGGGTTTGGGGCCTGTATTTTCAGCAGTATGGGCTGGGTTTGGGGCCTGGATTTTCAGCAGTATGGGCTGGGTTTGGGGCCTGGATTTTCAGCAGTATGGGCTGGGTTTGGGGCCTGTATTTTCAGCAGTATGGGCTGGGTTTGGGGCTGTACTTTCCACAGCACTCTGGTGATTGTGATTGGTTTGGCGGCGATGATGATGATGATGATGATGATGTAAGGATGATGATGTATTCTGAGCGTTGATCCGCAGATTCAGGTTGTCACGTTAACCGCATTTTAACGGCGGGACAAACGGCGGAAGCATCGCGGCACGGCGGTGGAGAGCACGGACATGATTGGATACAGGGCCGCGTGACTGTGCACAGATTAACGCGGGGTGCTGAGGAAGGGTCTGTGGCTCTCGGCCTCGAGGCCCGGACTTCACCCCCCCCCCCCGCCGGGACCTGATTGGGTGACTGATCGCGGTTACCGCCCCTCTCTGCCCTCAGTGAGATGGGGGGGGGGGGGGGGGGGCACCGAAGGCCGCGTGTAACGCTGAGAGAGACTGCGACTCGGGCGAAGGGGGCGGGGCCCAGCCCGCACGCGCTCAGTACGGCCCTCTGCACGCCGGGCGCCACGCCGGGGATGATGAGAGGCCACAAATCAGAGCGCGGCGGCGCGGAGTGTTTACGACCAATCAGAGAGCGGAGAGAGAGAAACGCGCGTCTGATTTACGCGGGAGAGAAATGCATTTGTTTACATGAGAGTTATTGTTCTGTGGCACCAGCGTTCTGGGCGAAGGCTTTGCTCCAGCAGAGGAGACGGCTGGGGGGGGGGGGGGGGTGATGGGGGCGGGGGGGGGGAACCCACACCAGGCTGTTTTAATACGCTTGCTTTTACCCTTTAATGGCGATGACTTAGATCAGGCATCTTTGTGCGCTAGCCCGTTAGCGTGACTGATCAGTGGGACGTGGAGCCGTGTATTCCGTGCGAGTTTTGAAGCATATGTGAAGTTTATTAAGTGTTTCATGGGTGAAACTCAGTTGTATTTGAATTTTAGTAGATGTTATAGGATTTATTTCAAGCAATACACAAGTGAAGAGGGTTGGACTTCTGTGTGTGTGCGTGCGTGTGTTTGTGCGCAGGTGTATAGTGTGCGTGTGCGCGCGCACGTGTGTGTGTGTGTGTTTTAGAGTCACTGACCTGTACTGGCAGATGAACACAGCTGAGCTGAGCTGCTTCTCTTACCTGAGTCTCGTTCTGCTTCTGCATCACTGGCCAGAACGCTTCAGAGCTCTAGAGACAGCTGCACCCCACATAACACACACACACATTCGCACACACACACACGCACACACACACACACACACACCTAGCATACACACAGATACACACACATGCACACACACATAGCATACACACACACACACACGTGCGCACACACACCTGCACACACATAGCATACACACACACACACACACACACACACACACACATAGCATACACACACACACACACATACACACACACACACACACACACACACACACACACACACACACGCGCACACACACCTGCACACACATAGCATACACACACACACACACACACACACACAGCTTCTACTCCACTGAACAAACGGCCTGTTGATCGCCCCCCTCGTCCCAGCCGAGATCGCCCCCCCCCCCCTCGTCTCCCTGTCCCAGAGCTCCTCTGCGACTCTAAACACTCTTCAGAAAACTTTTACTGAGGATCAGATTTCTGCTTTCCCCCGATGTGTTATGGAACAGCAGTGTGTAGAGTTGTAGCACTGACGATACAACTGCTACCCATGAGCCTCTGGGATTAATCTCTCCGCTTCCTCCTGATGCTAAAACAGCCCCCCCCCGCCCCTGCCCCCCACCCTTGTATACCCCAGTCCCTCCCTCCTGGCCAGGTTGCCATGGGAACCCCTGGCTCAGGTGCGAGGTCGTCATTAATTGATGCCAAATTAAAAATATTCTGTTTCCGTAACATTTTCCTTCAGAGCACAAAAATAGGTCATGGGAGAAACATGAATAAATAGAAAATAAAATTACCAGTAAAATCATTCTGTACCAATAGGCTGCTTGGCAGTAAGTTTTTTCTTTGTTTTGTTTTGTTTTGTTTTGTGGGGTGGTGTGTGTGGGGGGGGGGGGGTGGGCGTTCTCAACAAACAAACAACTTCTGGCTGAAACAGACTCAATTATGAATTATTATTTCCCCTGAATGCATTAAAAACACGCATTTCCACCCTCTGTCTTCCCCTGAAGTTATTTAGTTCAATGAATAAGCACTCGTTAGGGTGCTCTTGTTTCAAAGAGATGATTAGATTTTACAGCAGTAATTAGCCAGGCTAGCGCTAATTCTGCTCGTTGAGTAATGAGAGTGATTTTCTAATTAGATTTCCCTCAGAAGACACCCCAATAGGCCACTCCAGCGAAACCTAAAGAATGTCAGAAATACAGTTAACTAATGATCCCCTTTTATATTGTTAAAGGAGCAAATCTCGTGTTTTTCCTGGAGCCGCTGTCTCTAACGTGCGGTGTGTGAGGACGTACGGGGAGCTCGATCGGTCGCCAGAGTAGACCGAGAGACGTCAGCTGTCAGCCGAGCCGGGGAAAGCATGCGGCATCCTGGGAGCTCAGAGTTCCCGTGGTAACCGTGGGACTTCCTGATCTTGGCTCATTGGTCCAGCTGCCAGCGTTGGTCTCCGCACATTCCTCAACATCTGGGCTCGAACCAAAATAAAATAAAATCCTTTTTTTTTTTTAAATCGGAGTTAATAAAAGCAGCGGGATCTGGGTCATGGTGCGTCCTTGTTGAATCATTAATGGCGGCTTTTGGCTTCTGTCCCAAAGCGGCAGTGTTTGGCGGGTTCCACCACCAACTGAATCTAGAGAAGTAAAAACTTCCTGAGAAGAAGGGAATAGTGAGACTCGGTGTTATTGGGGTCCCCGCAAGTTTGGGGTTTCTGCCTGTGATGAAGTATCAGCTCAGCCCGTTTATTAAGTGTGTGAGTCTGATCGGGGCCATGCTGTGTGTGAGTGTGTGTGTATGTGTGTGTGTGTGTGAGAGAGAGAGGGGTCCGGTTAGTCTGTACTGCTCCTCCACAGCCGTTGAGTCTCTGTGCTCTACAGGCTGATCTTAACTGGGCTGGAGCACCTAATGTGGGAGAGAAGGAGCTCAAAATAGAGCCTCATTATACAGCAATTAAAGAGTTTCACATGGAGCAGAGAGAGAGAGAGAGGGTGAGAGAGAGAGAGAGATAGAGGGAGAGGAAGAGAGAGGCAGAGAGAGAGAGAGAAGTGGAGAGAAAGAGAAGGAAAGGGAGGGAGAGAGAGAGGGAGTGAGAGAGAGAAAGGGAGAGAGAGAAGGGGAGAGATTTGCTGTGTTTTTAAACGGCTGCGGTCTCCTGCGAGGTCTTGGGCAGAGCTGTCAAAGCTACACACACTCCTGCCGTGACCCCGTCCCGCTGGGGGGGGCACTGGGGGGGGCAATGCGTGTGGCCCACTTAAGCTGAAAGTGAGCCGGAATAATAAGGGGTGACTCTGGGAGTTAATACAGGGTTAACCATATGCAGTGCACTGTCAACAAGCCCATCATCCGCCTGACTGACTCCAAAAGAGTGCACACATTCGCCCGTGTGCGGCTCCCTCGCTCCCTCCCTCCCTCCCCTTTCATTCTACCTTTCTCCGTTCTTCTCTCTCCCTTTTTTTTCCTTCTACCTTATACTGCTTGTTTTGATTTTCATTCTAACTTCCCTCCATCCTGGTCTCTCTCTCGCTCTGTCTCCCTCTCTCTCTCTCTCTCTCTCTCTCTCTCTCTGGTGTCTTGTTTCTCTGTCTATCACTCTGTTGTCTTTAACCACCCCCTCTGCCTCCCCCTCACCCCCCCCCCCCCCCCCCCAGCCCCAGGGCTACCTACAGCCCCTCTCCCTGCGGATGACAGATCTGCCCCAGCTGGGGGCAGGAAAGGCACTCATGTGCATCATCCTGTGGTGTGAGTGCCCCCGTGCCCCCAGGGGCTTCTGGGACACCCCCCCACCCCCCTCCACCCCCCGCCCCCCACCGCCTGGGTGCGCGGGACCTGCCTGTGAAGGATAACAGAGTAGGGATGAGACAGCCGTGATGTCACAATGCGCTGCACCCACCTGGGGATGTAAGCGTCCACCAATCGGCATCGCCGTTGTTCTGTTTGCAGTTACCAACGTGCTGTGTGATTGGTGGAGGCCCTCTCCGGGTTCTGTGGGGAAAGGCGGTGACCGTGGAGTGTTCCCGGAGGGGGTGTAGTGGGGGGAGGGAGTGAAAATGGGTGATATCCCCTGAGTGGGGAGACTGACCCCCCCTTTCTGAAGCAGCTCCACCCCCCCCCCCCCCCCTCCCTGCTGTGTAAGCAGTGGCCCGGAGGCTCGGTCCTGGAGGGGTGTGTTCTTACTGCCCAGGACTTCCTCTGACAACGCTGTGCTTGTGTTGGAGTGAAAAACATCATTTAAAAAATGTATTTATTTATTTTTATTTTTTAACTGCCCGTGCTACAGTGGCAACATTCACCCCCGCCCCCCCCCACCCGCCGCCCTCCTAATGTTCCAAAGCACTGACCGATTTTCCTGAAGAAACAGGGTTAATGCTTGCTCCTTGGAAAGCCCATGAAATATTGATGCTTAGCCATTCGGTTTTGGTCTCTTCCCCCCCCCCCCCCCCCTTTTCACACGGAGGTCTCCTGCCCCCCCCCACCGGGCGCCACGGCTCGCTCTCCCTTGCTCGCCCTCGCACACTACACACTCCAGCTGATGGTTTCCTACACGGCGTCTTATTGGATTACAGAGCTGAGCTCCGCGCCCGGCACTGAGGAGAGTGAGTCTGCTGTGTTAACCACTCTTCTGCTGTCTGGCCCTGGTGTTAATGCGCTGCTTCACACACACTCACACACACACACACACACACACACTGCGCTTACACACACACACACACACACACACAGCGCTTACACACACACACACACACACACACTGCGCATACACACGTGTACACACTCTCACTGTGCATACACACACACACACACACACACACACACACACACACACACACACCGGGGGAGGTGGGGGGGGGGCACAGTCGCTGCTGAAGGACTCGCTGTGGAGCTCAGTCTACTTTTGGCGGAGTGTATTTTTAGATTACAAGGGAGGAAGGGTGAGGGATTCTTTTGTTTTTTTTTGAGGTGTTGGATGGTGTGTGTGTGTGTGTGTGTGTGCATGCATGTGCATGCATGCGTGTGTGTGCGTGTGTGTGTGCGTGCATGCGTGTGTGTGTGTGTGTGTGTGTGTGTGTGTGTGTGTGTGTGCGCGTGCATGCGTGTGCATGCGTGTGTGTGTGTGTGCGTGTGCGTGTGTGTGTGTGTGTGTGTGCGCGTGTGTGTGTGTGTGTGCGTGTGTGTGTGTTTGCAGTTTCCTGGCGAGTGCATTTGTGTCTTGAGTGAAGAATGTCAGACAGGAAGTACTCCTCCCGGGTGATGATGTCACCGTGTCAGCAGGACTTCCTGCTCTGAGCAGGCGTGTGCGGGCCGCTGCAGATGAGGGGTCAGGACAGGCAGCCCGGTCTGGGATGGGGGTACCCTAAAAACCAGGGGCTCAGACTGAGCACGTGTGGTGCTGTTGTCTGTTGTAACTCTGGTGCATCTGCTGTGGAGGATTACAGGCGAAACAGAGTGGGTTTCAGATCAAATAACGCCAGCCTCACTGAGCTACTGATCAGGCAACATGCTGGCCAGCTCTGTGGACCAATCACACGCAGCGCCTGTTTCTCTGGGTCCGTGGTGCTACAATGCAGACAGCAGCATCTGAAAATGAAAAAACAACAAAAACAAAACTCTCCCCTTTCAGGCATTGTGCTTGGCTCGCTGGTTTTATTGTTCTTAATTCAGTGGGGTTTGCTGGGGACAGTGCAGTTCTGAGTTTGATCAGGAGGCCTTGTGTTGGTCTGTTTGAGACGTCTGTGATATCAGAGCTGCGCTGGAATAATGGAGCGGCTTCCACTAACGACCTGACCGAGACAGAGCTCAGCCTCCCTCTCCCTCTCTGAGTCTCAGAGCTCAGCCTCCCTCTCCATCTCTGAGTCTCAGCCTCCCTCTCCATCTCTGAGTCTCAGAGCTCAGCCTCCCTCTCCAGCTCTGAGTCTCAGCCTCCCTCTCCATCTCTGAGTCTCAGCCTCCCTCTCCATCTCTGAGTCTCAGAGCTCAGCCTCCCTCTCCAGCTCTGAGTCTCAGAGCTCAGCCTCCCTCTCCAGCTCTGAGTCTCAGAGCTCAGCCTCCCTCTCCCTCTCCAGCTCTGAGTCTCAGAGCTCAGCCTCCCTCTCCAGCACTGAATCAGAGCTCAGCCTCCCTCTCCCTCTCTGAGTCTCAGCCTCCCTCTCCCTCTCTGAGTCTCAGCCTCCCTCTCCCTCTCTGAGTCTCAGCCTCCCTCTCCCTCTCTGAGTCTCAGAGCTCAGCATCCCTCTCCATCTCTGAGTCTCAGAGCTCAGCCTCCCTCTCCCTCTCCATCTCTGAGTCTCAGAGCTCAGCCTCCCTCTCCCTCTCCAGCTCTGAGTCTCAGAGCTCAGCCTCCCTCTCCATCTCTGAGTCTCAGAGCTCAGCCTCCCTCTCCATCTCTGAGTCTCAGAGCTCAGCCTCCCTCTCCCTCTCCAGCTCTGAGTCTCAGAGCTCAGCCTCCCTCTCCCTCTCCATCTCTGAGTCTCAGAGCTCAGCCTCCCTCTCCCTCTCCATCTCTGAGTCTCAGAGCTCAGCCTCCCTCTCCCTCTCTGAGTCTCAGCCTCCCTCTCCATCTCTGAGTCTCAGCCTCCCTCTCCGTCTCTGAACAGCACATTTATATAAAAAAATAAATAAAAACCAAAACGAGTCGGCCTACTTCCTCAAGGCCAGAGTGTTAGCATTTTTCCCACACGCTCTCCCTCTCTCTCTCTCTCTCTCTCCCTCTCCCTCTCTCTCTCTCTCTCTCTCTCTCTCTCTGTTCATTCCCCTGTTTTAGGCATGCTTTCCATCCTAAAGAGCATCTCTTTTTACCCAGGTGACGGCTTTCAGATTTTTATTTCTGATCCGCTTAGAAGCAGCAAATGGGGGGCAGGGTGGTCGGTGAATTGGGGGGTGCAGGGTAGTAATTTTCCTTAGTTTTGGGGGACGGGGGATGACCCAGGAGGGGATGCCGGGGGGTGTTCTGTGGGGGTGCTCGTATTGAAAGCAGCTGGACCCCCTGTCTGAGTGACCGCGCTGATCCACAGTCTCCAGTTCACTTAAAGCCGCAGAACTCCGATAATATCAGAGACCGCCACAGATATGACATCATTCATGGATTCTGGTGAATTTCAGATCAACCTGCACGGAATAAAAATAAAAAACAGACGTGTTCTTCTGGCTAATTGGCTGGGATTTGTTTCTCATAATCCTCATAGTGAACATTGCTGTCTGTTCCCCTCCTGAGATTGTGCACTTTGTTTTGTAGAATTTTGTGCAGTAATTAGATGGCACTAATTTAATTGTAATGGGTACACCCCCCCCCCCCCCCGCATTTTCGTGTCTGTTGTTTGTGAGTTTGTGTGTTGGCCGTTTGCTAAGTTCAGGGCGTTTGTAATCTTTGGGGTGTCTGTAATGTTTTGGCCGTTTGTAATGTTTGGGGTATCTGTAGGGACCTCATGGTCATCAGTGGGTAGTTCTTATTTGGGGTCCCTTTGGGAATCTGGGGTTCGAAAACCGGTTTGAAATCGAACCCCCATGTCAGTTATTCTGAGGTGCCAACCTCAGTGATAGACAGGAAAGCTGGACTGCACCTACAGTCAGTGTGTGTGGCATAAATCACTCTGTGATATGAATCAGTCTGTGTGACATGAATCAGTCTGTGTGATATGAATCAGTCTGTGTGATATGAATCAGTCTGTGTGATATGATTCAGTCTGTGATATGATTCAGTCTGTGTGATATGATTCAGTCTGTGTGATATGAATCAGTCTGTGTGATATGATTCAGTCTGTGTGATATGATTCAGTCTGTGTGATATGAATCAGTCTGTGTGATATGATTCTGTCTGTGTGATATGAATCAGTCTGTGTGATATGAATCAGTCTGTGTGATATGATTCAGTCTGTGATATGATTCAGTCTGTGTGATATGAATCAGTCTGTGTGATATGATTCAGTCTGTGTGATATGATTCAGTCTGTGATATGAATCAGTCTGTGATATGATTCAGTCTGTGATATGAATCAGTCTGTGATATGAATCAGTCTGTATGATATGATTCAGTCTGTGTGACATAAATCAGTTGGTGATATGATTCAGTCTGTGTGATATGATTCAGTCTGTGTGATATGATTCAGTCTGTGATATGAATCAGTCTGTGTGATATGAATCAGTCTGTGATATGGATCTCAGTAATAGCAGCAGATACTCCATGATGTAACAGTAATACCGTTAATGACATTGACAGCTGTGACCTTTTGGGGGGGGTCATTTGCAACAACTGCCCCCCCCCCCTTCAAACCACCTTCATTCTTCCACCCCCTAATTCCACTGATCTCTGGCCCTGAACCCCCCCCCCCCCCCCCAAACCCCCCCCTTACCACCGTCTGTCCCATGCGATTCTGCCACACACCTGAGTCTTGCTAATCTCATTATCTCCCATCAGCAGTCCCAAAACACACACCCATCCACCCTGGAACCACACCTACACCTACACTATCTCCCATCAGCAGTCCCAAAACACACACCCATCCACCCGGGAACCACACCTACACCTACACCTACACCTACACCTACGGGGTCTGTGCCTGCTACACCTTTACCTGCTACACCTACAGTGTCTGTATCTACTACACCTTTACCTGCTACACCTACAGTGTCTGTATCTACTACACCTTTACCTGCTACACCTACTGGGTCTGTATCTACTACACCTTTACCTGCTACACCTACAGTGTCTGTATCTACTGCACCTTTACCTGCTACACCTACAGGGTCTGTATCTACTACACCTTTACCTGCTACACCTACTGGGTCTGTGCCTGATTGAATTGCTCTAAAAGTGCTTTTTAAAAATGTTTAAATAATTTTAGTGGAAGGTTGAACAGGCAGCTGTGAATGTATGCGTGTTGTGTGTACATGTGTTGTATGTTTTTGTGTTGTATGTTTGCGTATTGTATGTATGTGTGTTATATGTTTGCATGTTGTATGTTTGAGTTTTGTATGCTTGCGTGTTATATGTTTGTGTGTTTGTATGTTTCAGGGTTATCCCTGTGGCTGGGCTTCAGGCAGTGGCCCAGTAATTGATGGGATTCTTTTGTGAGTTTGGCCTGATATTTATTTATTTATGTGAGTATTTGGGTCTGAACTGTTCCATATGTACCGAATGGGGATGCTGCTCTGTGCTACGCTCCACAGCCCCCCCCCCCCCCATTGTTGTGTTTTGATTCCACTTCCTGTGGGTAAAGGTCAGGGGAGGGAGGGCGAGAGGCTGGCCGGGCTGAATTATTCATGCCATTGACTTTGTGTCAGCACTCGCATGTTTTATTCATTTATCTCATTTAGGGCCCCGGCTGCACCTGTTCTAGCATTAAGCGCCCGCGCATTTGCATCTGATGCTAATTTGGTTTACTGGCGGGCCCCAATAATACCCCCCCCCCCCAATCCCCCCCCCCACACACACACACACGCGCACACACATGCACAGACACACACACACACACACACACACACACTCACACGCACACATACACGCACACACACACACACACGCACACGCACACGCACACACACACACACACCCCTGTTAATTTCATTGTCACAGCCTGGTCCTCAGCTTGGACCCAAGTAAAGCTCCT
>NC_049203.1:1324493-1336993 GCF_013347855.1 Anguilla anguilla
TCTGAGTGGTGTGTGTGTTTGGGGGGGGGGGGGGGTAGTGGAGGGTAAGGGGGGGGGGTCTAAGAGAGAGATATTGTCCCGCTGGACCGCCTTTGAGAGCCTCGCTCCGAATCCGGCACTAACCCCGGCGGCTAGCGGGGGCGTCCCGCGGGGCGGGGGGCGGGAGTGTGTCCCGGCCCTGATTCAGCTCATCGCCCGCGCTCTCGCCCCCGCCCCGCCGCACGGCCTGCTGGGACACGGCTCGCTCACAGGAGGAGCACGCTGTCTGCGGGGGGGTGGGGGGGGGGGGGCCGTGCTGCCAGCCGCTCTGTCCATCAGCTTAGCGCAGAACAGAACGCACGTCCTGCCAGCCCAAATTTCCTCAATGTATGTATTTCAGCTCCCGGCTCGTTTGTACACCGCGAGGCGCGGCGATTTGGGCGGCGGGAGTCCACCAATCCCGCGCCGCGCATGAATAATTCAGCCGGGCCGGCGTCTCCGGTGCGAGCCGCGCTGGAGCCGCTGGAGCCGCGCGGTCGGGCATTATCATATATATGTGTGTTTGCTCGAGTGGAGCCGCCCGGGCCGCGCCGCTAACCCTGGAGATCAGGGTCACGTGTGCGGGGGGCACGGTCCGACCCGGGGGGGGGGGCGTGGTCCGAGCCGGGAGGGCAGGGGGGGCGGGGGGCGGGATGGTAAGAGGGCGGGGCAGCGGTGTCGGTAAACAGACTCGCCGGCCATCACCCCCCAGTTCTGCCCGTGACGGTCTGGAGCCACAGGGCTGTGCTTTTACCCACAGACCCGGTGACATTTAATCTGACCTCTTCCCTCCTTCCCTTCCAACCTTCCCTCTCTCCCTCTCTCCTTCCTCCCCTCTCTCCCTCCCTCCCCTCTCTTCGCTCCCTCGCTCCCTCTCTCCGGCAGGTTTCAGCCGGAACACGAGCAGCGTCTCTCCGCACGGTTATGTTCCGAGCACCACGCCTCAGCAGAGCAGCTACAGCTCGGTCAGCACCAACATGAACGGCTACGGCGGCGGCGGCATGTCCACGCTGGGCGGCTCGCCCAACTTCCTCAACGGCTCTGCCGCCAACTCGCCCTACGCCAGTGAGTACGGCCCGCCCCCTTTCTGACCTCGCCCCGCCCCCTTTCTGAGTACGCCCCGCCCCCTTTATGTGTATGCCCCGCCCCCTTTGAGTCCCAGCCCCCTTTCTGAGCACGCCCCGCCCCCTTTCTGAATACGCCCCGCCCCCTTTATGTGTATGCTCCACCCCCTTTCTGAGTACGGCCCGCCCCCTTTGAGTCCCCGCCCCCTTTCTGAGCACGCCCCGCCCCCTTTCTGAGTACGCCCCGCCCCCTTTCTGCCTCGCAACTCTTTCTGCCCCTCCCTGCCCCCTACTAGCGCTCTCCACTGCTACTTCCCCACTTTCTGTCCCTGTCCACCCCAACTGCCCCTCCCTGCCTCTCTCTACCAATGGCTCTGTTTGCAATGAGGTTTGATGTTTAGTTAGTTTTCACAGCAGAACAATCCCCCTTTACCTCACGGTCGTACACTGATCCAGTAATCAGCATCATCTGTAGCCCTGGAGAAAGGAGGGATCAGTTTTATTTTTTCTCTGAACGATGACGGGAGAAATATTCCTAACGTTTGCGTGTTTTTATCCTGTATGTTTCGCTGCACGCATCCATGCGCGTTACACTCGCGCTGTCTGGTCTGCCACTGTCCCCGCTGGGGCTTCCGGAACATTCCAGCGCTCCAGCGGGGCGGCGTCTCTCTCCCTGTCCCCTTAATCTGAGATCTGTTCCCTCTCCCCGCTCGCTGGCTCTTCTCTCCTCCTCCTCCCGCTTAAGTGATGGCCTTTTTTCTGATTACGCAAACAGAGGACTCCTCCTCGCGCACCGGTGTGTTTGTTTGGGTTAATTACGGCGTGAAACGCGCAGAGCGACACTTCCCTAGCGCTTCCCTAGCGCTTCCCTAGCGCTTCCCGAGCGCTTCCCTAGCGCTTCCCTAGCGCTTCCCGAGCGCTTCCCTAGCGCTTCCCTAGCGCTTCCCTAGCGCTTCCCTAGCGCTTCCCGAGCGCTTCCCGAGCGCTTCCCTAGCGCTTCCCTAGCGCTTCCCGAGCGCTTCCCGAGCGCTTCCCTAGCGCTTCCCTAGCGCTTCCCTAGCGCTTCCCTAGCGCTTCCCGAGCGCTTCCCGAGCGCTTCCCTAGCGCTTCCCTAGCGCTTCCCTAGCGCTTCCCGAGCGCTTCCCGAGCGCTTCCCTAGCGCTTCCCGAGCGTTCGCGCTTCCTGTTGCGGGGTGACGAGGAGATCCTGGTGAGAAATCTAAAAAACATTTTTTAAAAAGAAATAAGACGAAAACACACCCACAGTTGTCGGTAAACAATTTGCACTTCACAGCTCTCAGACTGATTGCAGGCGCCGCCGGTTCGATACTGACACACGTCAGTGTGAAAACAGAACCCGCCGCTCTCCCCGCGATGCACCTGTGATGTGCCTGTCTCTTTAAGAGAGGGGGCTGAGAGAGAGATCACACTTCCCCCGGTAAAGCTCGTCCATAACGCCTGACCACTCCGGCAACACCAATCTTCCCCCTCGGCTCCTCAATTAAAGACTCTTAATTAAATCAATAAACTAATTGCAGGAGTAGCAATTCAATTTCGGCACTTTGATTCCACGATGTTAACAAGTATTTCCAGAGGCGCAGACACTCTCAATCAATACGCTGGCCGGCTTTGTAGTTCCAATTTTCATTAATTGATTAGTTAGGCCTTCATAAATGGATTATGACATTAATAGTAATTTTTTTTTCTCCCTGGGAAGCGCTATAAAATTTTAAACGTGAGCTAATAACAACAGTAAAGTGAGCGGGGGCTATGGGGGGGGGGGGGGGGGGGGTGATGTATGAAGGCTTCGATTGTAAAAATCGTTGAGGGAGAAAATGCTCTCTGTGTGTTGAGAGGCGGTGGAGAGTTGGATAAACGTGGTTCTGATGTGACGCTCAGCTGTACCGCGTGCAACGATCCGTCAGGCGTGTGACTGGCACACGGGACCTCCGTTTTCTTTCTCTTTTTTTTGGAAGTTAAATTAAGACGGAGTGATGCTGAAGACTGGATGTTCCTGTGAACAGACTGACTTGATCTTTAAGCGCTGTGTTAATGTTCCCTGGAGCCGCTGTAATACCACAGTTACGTCACTCTGTTCTTGCTGGTTTTCCTTTTCCCTTTTGAGTAAAGTGTTTAAATGCTGCATTGACTGTGCAGGAGTTTAGAAAGGCCAGTACTATCCCACACCAGCCCTCCATCTTCCCCTCTCCTGTCCCTCAAACCCCTGTCCATTTAGTGTTCCAGCCCGCTCTGTGCTGTAGCTCTGTGCTGTAACTCTGTGCTGTGTCTCTGTGCTGTAGCTCTGTGCTGTAGCTCTGTGCTGTAACTCTGTGCTGTAGCGCTGTGCTGTAGCTCGGTGCTGTAGATCTCTGTGCTGTAGCTCTGTGCTGTAGCTCTGTGCTGTAGATCTCTGTGCTGTAGCTCTGTGCTGTAGATCTCTGTGCTGTAGCTCTGTGCTGTAGATCTCTGTGCTGTAACACTGTGCTGTAGATCTCTGTGCTGTAGCTCTGTGCTGTGTCTCTGTGCTGTATCTCTGTGCTGTAACTCTGTGCTGTGTCTCTGTGCTGCAGCTCTGTGCTGTAACTCTGTGCTGTATCTCTGTGCTGTAACTCTGTGCCGTAGCTCTGTGCTGTATCTCTGTGCTGTAACTCTGTGCTGTAGCTCTGTGCAGTATCTCTGTGCTGTATCTCTGTCGTTGCTCACTGTGCCCCCTCCCTGTGCCCAGTCGTGCCCTCCAGCCCCACGATGGCGTCCTCCACCAGCCTGCCCTCCAACTGCAGCAGCTCGTCGGGCATCTTCTCCTTCTCTCCCGCCAACATGGTGTCGGCCGTCAAGCAGAAGAGCGCCTTCGCCCCCGTGGTCCGGCCCCAAACCTCGCCCCCGCCCACCTGCACCAGCGCCAACGGCAACGGGCTGCAAGGTGAGGGGCGCACACACACACACACACAGAGACATGTACGCACACACGCACGCGCGCACAGGCGCACACACACACACACACACACACACAGAGACATGTACGCACACACGCACACACACACACACACACACACACACAGACATGTACGCACACACGCACGCGCGCACAGGCACACGCTCACACAAACACGCTCACACAAACACGCACACACAGACACGCACACACAGACACGCACACACACACACGCACATGCACACACAGACACGCACACACACGCACATGCACACACAGACACGCACACACACACACACACATGCACGAGTGCTTCCAGTGCCTGTCTATGTGTAGATATCCCACAATGCATTGCGCTGATGTTGGTTTACAGGTTGCGGGGTTACGTTGTCCTACCTTGTTCCAGGTGTGTCATGTGATTAAATGGGACTTTTCTGTTGTGAAGATGAAAGTGTCTGTTTCCGCTGCGGAATGTTGTGTTGCACAGGTAAGAGCAGGTGCTGGGAGAGCTTCCTGCGACAGAGGACCCAGCAGTACCCTTAACCCCCCCCCCCCCCACCCCACCCACCCCCCCACGGCGTGCGGCTCTAACCCCTGTGTGCTCTGACCCTAACCAGCCTCTATGCTTCACCTGTAAATAACACTTCGCTCTTCTCTCTCCTCCCCCCCACCTCCCCCTCTTCCTCCCCTCCTCCCCCCTGCCTCACCCTCTTCCTCCCCTCCTCCCCCCCACCTCCCCCTCTTCCTCCCCTCCTCCCCCCTGCCTCACCCTCTTCCTCCCCTCCTCTCAGATCAGTCTTTTGTGGACTCTAGCAAGTACTCTACAGCCGGCACACTGCAGGGTCTATCCTTCTCCTAAAGTACGTAACTCCTGCTCTCCATCCATCCGCTCATCCCTCCATCCACCCCTCCCCCCCCCCCCCCCCCCCCCCCCGGATCAGAGCGCATGCCACATGCCTCTCAGTTCCCCTTTCACTTCCTGCACCTCACTTCCTGTCTGCTTTCATCTGCGTCTGTGCTAGCTTCTCTGTTTCCTGTTTCCTGTTTGTGTGTTTTTTATAAAACCTCATTTAATTTGCTTTCCCCCGGTCTTTAGCCTGAATTCCTGCAGTCTGTTACACGCTGTACGGCACACACACATTTTCACCGCCTTGATGGGAGGAAATAGTACATCGCCTTGCAATCAACACAGGAAAAAAATAAGTCAATTAACCTCATTTACAGCTGACTAATAATGCCAACCCTGGCTAACGACATCCCCAGGCCAGCGAGTTGTATGGTTAAATGAAACTGTGTTGAAGGAGAACTAAGGCACACATTCTGAATGCATTCAGGTTTCATCCACAACTGGCCCTTAGAAGAAAAACCCTAAAAGCGTGCGTGTGGGGATGGGAGGGGTGCGTGTGGGGATGGGAGGGTCATGCAGTTTGCAGTACACTGGCAAAGAGAGGAATTGTGCTCACACAGGAATCTCCCTCTCCCTCTCCCTCTCCCTCTCTCTCTCTCTCTCTCTCCCTCTCCCTCTCTCTCTCTCTCTCCCTCTCCCTCTCCCTCTCTCTCTCTCTCTCCCTCTCCCTCTCTCTCTCTCTCTCCCTCTCTCTTTCTCTCTGCTCTGATCTCTCCCCTTATTTTTTTTCTTTTGTCTTGTGTTGTTTATTTCTTTCCTTGCACTGGGCCAAAGGCCAGCGGCCGACTCCTGGTGTTTGGCAAAGGGAGGCAGAGTCCTAGCGCTTAGCGCCCCCGCATGCGTTCCTCCTCTTCCCTCTCTTCCCTCTCTTCCCTCTCTTCCCTCCGCTCCCCTCTCTTCCCTCCGCTCCCCTCTCTTCCCTCCTCTTCCCTCCTCTTCCCTCTCTTCCCTCTCTTCCCTCTCTTCCCTCCTCTTCCCTCTCTTCCCTCTCTTCCCTCCGCTCCCCTCTCTTCCCTCCGCTCCCCTCTCTTCCCTCCGCTCCCCTCTCTTATTTCTGTTTTTTTATTTTTCAGAAATAGTTCCGCACGGGGGGGGGGGGGGCGGTCCCCTGCAGGGCCCGGAGACCCTTTTAAAGAATTAAGTAAATAAAGGGCCTGGCATTGGCCCAGGGCATTGTGGGACAGGGGAGAGGGCTCGTTCTGCCAGCAGGCTCTCAGGGAGGACGGATCGCGTGCTCTGCGCTGCCGAGAGCCGGGTTCGCCAGACCCCCCTGAAACTGGCACCCCCCCCCCCCCCCCCCCCCCCCCCGCACCCCCGGGAAGCCAGTGTGCGGTCATAACCGTGCAAAAGGCCAAAATGCTCTTGTGCTCTGAACGCGGCTGGGATATGACCCCTCTGGAGCCTCAGGGCGCTCACGGGTGTCCTGGTCATGATCGTAACAGAAACGCACTACCCGCACCAAGCTGATGGTTCCCTTTTCATTTCCTGTTTTGCCCCGGGATGGTGTTGCGCGGGCCGGAAACCTGCCCGTTTGAGTAAGGTCAGGGAGGATGGCGTTATTAACGGCAGGTCTGTTAGGCCAGGTGAAGTGCTGGTGTAACGGGGTCCTGCTCTAGCAGTGCCTACATCTGCCCAGCTCAGCATACTGGTGTGGGAGATTTCCATAGAGAAGCACATACAGGAAGTACAGCATGCTGAGAGTGAGCATCGTTTGTGCTTCCATGAACTAGAGAAGCCTTGTGTTATCATGACTTTGTGTTATCGTGGCTTTGTGTTATCCTGGCTTTACCTTATCATAGCTTTGCGTTATCATAGCATTGTGTTATCGTAGCTTTGTGTTATTACGGCTTTGCATTATCGTAGCTTTGTGTTATCGTGGCTTTGTGTTATTACGGCTTTGCGTTATCATAGCTTTGTGTTATCGTGGCTTTGTGTTATCATAGCTTTGTGTTATCGTGGCTTTGTGTTATCGTGGCTTTGTGTTATCGTGGCTTTGTGTTATCGCGGCTTTGCGTTATCATAGCTTTGCGTTATCGTGGCTTTGTTTTATCGTAGCTTTAAAATTATCGTAGCATTGCGTTATCGCAGCTTTGCGTTATCGTGGCTTTGTGTTATCGTGGCTTTGCGTTATCATAGCTTTGCGTTATCACCCGTTTGACTGCTTCAGCAGTCTTCCACACTGAGCCGGGGAGCAGAAGCCGGCTGCAGAGAAACAGTCCCTGTCTTGTTTTCTGTTTGTCAGCAGTAACTTGTGTCAGGCCAAACCTGCAGTAATAAGCACTTTTTCCCTCCAAGAGGTATACATTAAATAAAGACTCCCCAGCAGCAACCCTGCGATCTGTCAGCCCAGACCACGAATTCCAGAGAAGCACACCTGGGACAGGATGGGTCCTGTTCCTCGGCCCAAATAAACCATCTGTGTGGATAACAACAGAATATCAATACAGCTGAAAAACATCTCCCTTTTTCCTGAGCTGCTCTGTCCGTCCATTTGCATTTCACCAGTGAGATCACACACACGGCATGTGAAAATGGTTTCTTTTCTTAAAGCCCTTGTCTCTAGTATCATAGCCATCCATTGGTTGGGGTTTTTTGTGTGTCTGTTCTGTGTTTGCTGGGTGTGTGGGAGTGGTGGGGGGTGGGAGATGTTTCTTTCGTCAAAGGGAAATTTTCCTTCTCTAAAGTTGACTTGAGTCTTTATCCACAGCCCTGGATCTGCTCAATTAATAGTTTACCATAATGGAAGCAAAAAATAAATAAATAAATAAAAATAGCCGTGTTACATAAACTGCTTTTGAAAAGGCAGTAATCAAGTGCTTCGATGGCTGGTCTCATGCCTAATTAGAAGTGCTGTAGAAAAGGTGTTTTATTTGTTGCGTATATATTTCTTCAGTGTCTCCTGCAGATGTAAGAACAGATTGTGTTTTGTGACTGTTGGAAGACAGATGATGCTGAGTGTGATCACATGACTAATGGACTGCCCCTTCCCTTTTATTTCTACCCCACAGCAATTCCTGGAATGATTGTTCCACCGATGTAGAGGATTTGTGAATGAAGACGAGGACACGTTTTGGACTCCCAGTTTTGGACGGAATGTGACTCTGGATGAATTATGTAAAGTTTAACTCAGGCCCTTTGCTAAGGAATCACGTTTGAACAGGAAAAAAAAAGAAGAAAAACATAAAATGACAATTTGCAACATTTTTTTGGTTTTTAAATTTCTAAACCTCGTAATCACCTGTTGGAGCTTTTTGGGGACATGCATTCGAACCCTGCTGATGTAAGGGAGGGGATATTTATTTCTGGAAACGTTCTGCTTGTTTGTCTGTTAGCTTTTTTGATTTTAGCAAACAAACTAATGCCTTTTTACAAACTGTAATATACACACACAAAAAAACACTATATAAGGTTTGTGTTGTTTTTATTTATGATGCTGATCAAAGCAGTGTGTTTGAAGTCTGGAATGGAAGAACGATGTAGCTGGCGGTAGAGGAGAGAGTTTTTTGAACAATCCTAGAGTAGGTCATACGGGCGGGGCTGTCAGTCAGCTCTACCTGGCAAATGCTGTCATATTTTAATGAAGAAGTTACTTTTTATTTAAATCGTTCTAGAAATAATTTCCAGGTTAGATGGAAAGACCTTTTTTAAAGAGCCAATTTCCACAGGTGTTGATAGGCACAGAGTTCCCTTTGGGTTATCTCGAGCATCACACTGTATGCCAATGGCATCAGCCAGTAGCCACTGTTATGTTTGTTCTTCATTTTCTCGTCCCACTGAAACAAGCCAGATTCAGGTACCAGAAGCAGGTACCCCACAATGCAGAGATCACACCCCTGTGTGTGTGTGTATCGCAACACCACAGCACAGAGATCTAGTACTCAGTGTGTATCAGGTCCTGATGAGGCAGAGATTATACACTCTGTGTGTATCACAGCCCCACTATGCTGTCATCTCACACTCTCCATGTGTGTATGACGACCCCACAGTGCAGAGGTCTCACACTCTGTGTGTGTGTGTGTGTGTGTGTGTGTGTGTGTATCATGGCTCATACAGTGCAGATATCTCACTCTCTGCGCAGTAAACTCACAGTCTGTGTGTGTGTGTGTGTGTGTGTGTGTGTGTGTGTGTGTGTGTGTGTGTGTGTGTGTGTGTGTATCAGGTCCCCATAAACAGGGACCCCATAATGTGGACCTTGTGTCTTATGAACCCAATGTGAGGCAGGACAGCTGAAGGTATCGGGCCTAGAGAAAGTAAACAGAGCCCTTTATTTAAAAAAAAAAAAAAAAACTTTGCTGCTACCCAGTGCAGGAATATCAATGGAGAAACAAACATGCAATCAATGTGTTTTTTGCCATTTTGGACTTTCACTATACGAAGGAAAGCTTTTATATTTGTAGGTCCTTGTGAAGGAATTCTGTGTGTGTGTGTTTTATTTTTTGTTTGTTTTGGGGTTTTTTTTTTTTGGGGGGGGGGTATTGTTTTTGTATTGTTTTTTTTTTTCTTTCATAATGAGACTGTGATCATAAGATTCACCCTTTATGTTTGAGCTCCTTATTTTTGCCTTTTAACAAGATTGAAGGTCGGAGAAAAGAGTGCTGGAACAAATAGAAGTTTTTTGTTAACTAGGGGACGTTAGTTTATTAAGCCAGCACTGTACTAACCTGCTTCTCAAACGTAGTGTCAAAACCCAGCAAACGTCAGTCTAATCGTTGCAGCTGTTCAATTTCTATCAATGTTTTGTATATAGAAAAACCTATGTTAGTTTTTGTAATTAGGCTTTTTTTTGTTGCCAAAGTCATTCTTTTAAAATATATTTATACATTAAAATGTCTTAAGGCAGCTTAACAGTAGTGTCTTTGATGTTATGTTTACCACATGCTCAAGATCCCACCAACATTAGCTTGCAAACGCACCAATGGAAAAATAAAAGGATTTTGAAAATGCGAGGGGATTTTTGTAAATTATCCATATAAATAATGTATTTATCTCCAGATTGTGTACATTGCTTCCCTCCCCTAGTTTAATTTTATTGTGTATGTTCGCTATGTGATGAAGTGCCGACCTGTTTAGTTTCCTCATCCACTGCTGTTCTTGCTGTTTAAATGTGATTTTGATATTTTTCATTTGTATTGTTTTTTTGTTTTTTTGTATTGTTTTAAAGCCATGCTTCCATTTTTTAAAATGACCATCCATGAAAATCCATCGTCTATTTTTGTATTATTTGTAAGTTAATGAAAAGGTTTTTTTTGTTTGTTTGTTTGTTTGTTTGAATTTTGGAATTTTTTTATAAATGTATGACAAAAAGTAGCATCTTATTCTGATAGTATTTAGTTATGTAGATTTTAAAAAAAATATATGAATATATAAATATATATCTTTTGTTTCACTCTTTGAGGCTTACAGAAACTGATACTGTTTTTAATAATAATATGCATGGGTTCTTTTCCTCTAAGAGTGATGGTTGCATTTTGTGCATTGTACCTAGGAAGACAGGAGGGAAATAATATGAACATACTTTCTTTCCTTTTTTTGGTTCTTTTGTTCCTTCTTTTCTTGTTTTTTTATTTAAACTTCCTTTATTCATGCTTGCTTTTGTACCTGTATCCTCTCTCTGATTTTCTCACTGAAATCTGAACCAGCAGTTTAGATGCCTTAACAATGCAAGCCTCCGCCCATCGCCTCACCTGTGTATTGTACAACCACGCTGCCATCCTTTGTCGCCACAGAAAACATTTTTTTAAGGAGGGAAAAAAAGCACAAAATGAACTGTTTTTTTCTTCTGTTTGTTTTATTCGGCGTGATGTTTACTTGCTGTTGCTTTTCTAACACTTGGAGCTCGGATAACCAGCCAATCAGCTGCGGACGGGTCTGTACTGTACTGTTCATTTTGCAGAGGGAGGGGGGAGGTGGGGGTTGAGGAGACAAGAGGAGCTATGATTAATATTTAATGTGTGTTACAGCAGGGATCTTGGGGGTGGGGGGGGGGCATTACATTATTAGTCTAAGCTAAGCCTGCCCTTTTGTTTTGTATTTTTTGTGTTTTCTTGACAGAGTTACACTTAATACCGTATTTGCGTTTAAAGAGACATCTCTGCGCATAAGTAGCGGATGCAGCAGCGATAAATCCCCCCCCGCCCCCCCCCCTTCCGCGATCAGCAGCAACACCATTAAATAGCCTCCACAGAACAGGCCGCATTAGCACTGCGGCGCGTGGTCGCTATAGCGATGTGTGCTGAGGTCACTGGCCATCTGCCCTCTGATTGGACGCACCGCTCTTTATCCCCAAGCAGGCGGGGCTTATTTATCCTGGGTAAATGAGACAGCCAATCGGCTCGCTGACTCCTGGCCTGTGCGTTCCGCGCTGTTGAAAAACAAAAAAATTTATTTGGTTATTATTATGCATTATTTCCCCTTTTTCTTTCTTAAATAAAATTATGTGTTCAGTGGTTTGACTACGGGCGGACTTGTACCTGAATCACAGACAAAACTGATAAATTAAAACAAAAGTAACAAGTCGTCTGTGAACCGAACAACTGCGTAAACAAATTAAGATGGACAAAGTTTTTAAAAAGCTGGTTTTCCTTGTTTCTTGTTTTCAAACTTTTTCTTTGGCTGGGCACACACTGAACAGTTCTATTGATAGATAGGGAAAAAGTGAAATAAAACTACTGTATAGATTGTTATCATTTTTGATGAACTTTGAGCTGTAAAATAACTTTTCAACTTTCACAATATTTAATTAAAGTTCCTTCTTGTCTGTGATCTTGTCCTTTTCATCTTTAATTGTTCTGTGTGTACACAGTATCAACAATGATTTCACACTTTTTTGGAATACTTTTTCAAAATTCTAAGTCAGTGTTCTTGAACTTCATTGATTTCAGCTAGCAGTTGTGATTGTCATATCGGCATTAGAATGTTCCGAATATTCTAATCGCATATTTGTGGCCGTGCACCTTAAAGACTTAACTGAGTTTATTAGTAACACACATCCATATTCCTCAATCATATATGATTTAAAAAAACATAATTTTATATTTTAGAAGTTTAGAAAAACAGATATAAATATAACATCAACTTCCTCAGGTTTCGCATCGTGCTGGAATAAAGCCAAGAAGCAAAACACAATTTTCTCACATCGCACACTCTGCTCTGTAGTGGAGAGTAAACATGGCTGCAAATGGTTTATGTCCACACTTAGCATCTATGTACACCAAGAACCACCACAACACAAAAACTCATAAACATAAACAGACTTTGTATAATAAATATTCTGCCCTCTATAAAAACCCAGACAGCGGAATGTTCCGGAAGATTCCACCATTCCCTGATGAATGCAGAGTCCAGTGTCTGTAATGGGACAATTAACTGCTACTTTGTCCCCAACAGTCAACGGTCTCCTTAGCGACTTCAACAACAGGGAAGTACCTTGAATAACAGGAAAATTGTGTGTGGTGTGTATTCAGTATGTCCAAGCATACCTTTTCTAACGTGTACAGACTTTCAGTTTCAAATATAAATGTGTGTGTTAAACTAATCCTTTTGTTTGTTTGTTTTTTTAGAAAGTCGTAATGCGTTTATAG
>NC_049203.1:1341993-1364493 GCF_013347855.1 Anguilla anguilla
GCACAGCAAAGGGAAACTCTGTCGATGCTGAAGATCAGAAAGCGTTGCGGGGGGGGGGGGGGGGGAGTGGTACAAAGGAAAGCGACTCTTCAGTCGTGGGCCTTGGGGAGACCTGCCGCTTCACACGTGACTGGGGGGCTGAGGGGACTCGCTGGGGGCCGAGGGGCCCTGCTGGGGGGCCGAGGGGACTCGCTGGGGGCCGAGGGGACCCGCTGGGGGCTGAGGGGACTTGCTGGGGGCCGAGGGGACCCGCTGGGGGCAAGGGGACTGGCTGCAGCCAAGAAGGTTGATAGTTTTGTTAAATGCCTGTACTGTGCTTTTAATTGTTCTAGATTACAGCTTTTGCTAAATGCCAGTGAAATAATGTAATTTAATGTAATGCACAGAAAAGCGGTTTTTAAAGTTTTAGCTTATTGAGTAAGGGCTGGTCTGTAAATGTACTTCCCAAATCTTTATTTATGACTAACAGTAGAAGAGTCCATAAACTCTGGGATCTCTGAATCTAAATTACAGTGTCGTTCTCACCCTGGCGGATGAAAGCAGTGATTTATTTCAGCGGTGCCGCAGAATGGATCACAGGCCTACCCTTGGAGGACCGTTGGTGTTGACCCGTCCGGGGCCTTCGATACGCCGCTGAACCGAGGAGCTTCCTGTTCCCGCGTGGCGGCCGCTGAGCGGGAGAGCGATGCGCTGGGGCGCGGCCCGGCCGCACGGAGCGCTCCGCGGCGTCGGAATGCCGCCGCTCCACGTCCCCTTCATCTCCGGGATCACGCCGCGTTTTCCCATCCCCCCCGGCAACCCCCCCCGTCATCCGTTAAAGTCGCTCAGATTTTCTGCTGGCTGCACATTTTGCCGGAGTGCGGAGCTGGTGTCGGGGAGGAGGGAGGCGGGCGAAAGGGCACAGGTATAAATCACCTTTCATTGAAAATTTCCCGGCGTGAGAGAACTTTCTTATCCGTCTCAGTCCGAGTCCAAGCTGTTATTAGAAAAAGAAAAAAAAAAAGACAGCTGGGTGACTTTCGTAACCGCTGTCCATTTTGAACTCTTCCTGTAATTTGGAAATATACCGATTTTTTGTGATTTGGTCGTTTATTAACTGTGAAGCCCTGATTTAATTGCTTTAAATGAGTTACGATATTTTACGTGTGATTTCATTTTATCTTGCGTTCATTTGTCAGGACAGTTTCATTAATTTATTTCTTACACGATTCATGGCAGTTCAAGTCAACTGGGTTATATATTTGCTTGTGTTATCTAATTACTGATCACATGTGTGTAATTTTAACAGCATTATCGATCCTTATCAAAGCACTGTCCTCCAGATTGTAATGAATTAGTGCTTTTGAGATTAAATCTTGACAGGGACAATGCAATTAAAAGAGGCTGTTCTCATTGCACTTCCTGGCTGAAGATGACCCTGTGACCTCGTGACCCTGTGACACGCTGGTGCAGCCCTCAGTATTGGACTGGAACACAGCGACACCTGATGTCACACCTATGAGTCACCTCTCTTCCCCGAAGTGACTGCTGCGCCGTGGACATGCCTGGTTACCGTAGCGATCTGCCCGCTGATGTCATTTGAACCCAGCGCTGCCTGCTGCTAAATAATTGATATAATTACAATCCCATGATGTCACCTCCAGGCCCTTAAATATTTGATGAAGCACTCTCAGCAAGAAGCACAGACCAGTGGCGGACTTTAAAATGATTGTAAAACTTGCATTAGGGGGCTTCAAACCCTCAGTAAATCACAGTAAATCTCTCTCCCTCTCTCTCTTCCTCTCCCTCTCCCTCTCCCTCTCTTTCTCCCTCTCCCTTTCTCTCTCTCTCTCTCCCTCTCTCTCTTCCTTTCCTTCTCCCTCTCTTTCTCCCTCTCCCTCTCCATCTCTCTCTCTCTCTCTTTCTCTCTCTCCCTCTCTCCCTCTCTCTCTCTCTCTCTCCCCCTTACTCTTTATCTCCCCCTCTCTCCCTCTCCCTCCCTCTCTCTCTCTCTCTTTCTCTCTCTCTCTCTCTCTCTCTCTCTTTCTCTCTCCCTCTCCTAGATAATCTCAGTGAGGTCTCTCTCTCTCTGGACAGTTGTAGTATTGGTATGATGCTGAATGACTGTGCTATTTCAGTGTTTACACAAACAGACAGACAGGATGGCAGACAGACAGACAGACAGACAGAGAGAGCCCTGTCTCCCAGACCGTGGGTTATAACACTCTGAACTCTGCTCAGTGTGTTATAATGCATTATAACACTTTCCACATACTGAACCCTTCGCCAGTTCCCCAGGTGTGGAGTCTGGTGGGACAGGGGGACAGTACCGCTCATTTGGACCTGTTTTTCTGTCCGGCTCTGATGTTGCCTGATTGGGGGGGGTAGGGGGGGGTGTATCACCGTGTGAAGCTCACTGCAGTATCAGTAGGAACCGAAATCAGTACCACTCACTCAGTGTGTGTTTAGTCTAATTGTCGGCAGTAATTTGCTATCAGCACAGCTAATGAGAGTCTGTGGTGGCTAATGGAGGCCGTGAGCTGACTCTAGCTGCTGAATTTCACAGGTGATGGAGCTGAAGTTCTGCCCACAATGCACCCAACATCGCCTCCCCCGGCCCACCAGAAAGCTACAAAACCGACTGTAGGCTTCTGTTTGCCACTGTTGTTCCCCCCCCCACACCCGCGATTCAATTTATACTCTGCGTCATCAGAGTCATGAACCAGAGATCTTTCTGCTCCATGATAAATGCAGTCCCATTAAGTGTTCAGTTTTACCTGATTATCATATTGTGGTAATTATTTATCTGAATGAACCATTATTCACGCTATAATCATTAAAACCATTGCTAAGCAGTCTTTTAAAGCACGATGAGATAACGGCATAAATTGCAACATTTCTTTTTGCGCGCGATATGCTGTCATTTCATCTGTTCATTTGTACATTATGAAAAACAGGTGCATAAAAAAACAAGATGCTTCAATCCCGATCGCTGTTTAAAATGCAGCTGTGGCTGACCTTGATCCGTGGAAAAACACAAGATTGGCATGTTTTGACGGAAGTATTGTGAAATCAGGGCGTAGATGCTAATTCCTGCCAGCTTTTTAAAAATCTGTTTTTAACATGCAAGCTACGCTCAAATTTCTTTCAGGAAAAGTGAAACTGTGTTGTCAAACACTTCAGTTTTGTTCTGAATGTATCGTTTTATCCGAGCTTGTTTTTCCCCCATTTTTCAGTTTTAGATTCTTCAGTCTTGATTTTGTGCTGTAGCATTAATGGACACGAGGATTGTGCACATAACTACGAAAGATAATTGTCTTCAAAAAACACTTTTCTCAAAATGCTGTTACGCATACAAGTTTCTTTAACAGGCTGATGAAACAAGATCCCAGAATGCATTGCATTTCTGTGAGTCAGGAATGCCACTGACACACGTCTTTCGCTTTAACATGCTGAGGTTACGCTCGCAAAATGGCTTCCACCACGCATCTCGCCCCTTGAATTGACTCACTAAAGTGACGGCACTAAACTTTATACATTTGTAGCTATTAATTATATTTCCCAGGCGTCATTAAGCACCATTAGGGCATAATGGGAGGAATGCAGAGTCATGAGAGGAGCTAATTGATACGTAATGTTGTGTATCAGGGAGAGAAAATGGAGGATTTGCAAGTTAATGGGACAGTTTGGTATTTAAATAATGCTGAATGTGTGAAAACACAAATAGCTACAAATATTAAGGGGTGGGGAGGGGGGGTTATGATCACAGCGACAGGTTTTTTCTGTCTTTCTCTTTTTTCCTCTCATTCCCTTTCTCCATAATTTGGCCTCCTCTTTTTCTGCCTCTCAGCCGAGGGGTCACTGCTCCTCATACGAAGAAGAAAAAAGTTAAAATAAATAGTTTAAATAAAAATAAATACAGTAAATTAAAGGCACAATTTAGAGATCCTAACCTCCATTTATCATAACAGAACAGAATAAAAACACACTGGAGGTCCAGTTATCACTGGGCGTTAATGTGGCTGTTCCAACACCCCCCTCAGTCTCAGGGTCACACCCACACTGGAGAGCCCTCGTCACCACGAAAAATCCCCCTAAAAAAACCCCTATCCCAGCAGCAACAAAAACTCCACCTCACAATGCTGTCACATCACCCCAAAAACCTCAACTAAACTGCTGTCTCAACCACATTACCCCACATCTCCCTATGACCTCATCACTGGATCCTGCTCCTCTCTTTCTTTCTATCTCTCTTTCTCTCTTTCCTTCTCTTAGCTTATGAATGGACTCTTCACAACAAATGCTACTCCTGTGTGTGTGTGTGTGTGTGTGCGTGTGTGTGTGCAGTGTGTGTGCAGTGTGTCTGTGTATGTGGGGTGTGTGTGAATGTGTGTGTGGGAGGACCACAGCGACTCACCCGTCCTTTCACACTCTCCAGCTGGGCTTCGGCTAATACACAGCGCCCTGCGAAACGATTCATGCTTTATTAAAGCAGAGAGCGTTTGTCTTGCTTTGTACGTACAGAACAGAGAAAATAAATACTTGAGTTTGTTTTCTTTCTCTCTATCCCTCTCTCTCTCTCTCCCAGTCTCTCTCCCTCTCTCTCAACCCTGTTCTTCTCCCTCTCCCCCTCTCCCTCCCTCTCTCTCTCTTTTCCTCTCTTAATCTCTGTTTCTGTTTGTATTCTCTTTCCTCTCTCTCTGTCTCTCCCCCCGTCCCCTCTCTCCCTAACCCCCCACCCCCACTCCCCCCCCCCCTCTCTCCCCCCCCCCCCCCTCCCCCTCCCCCCCCCCCCCCAGGTTGACCAGGTTTTGGGGGTGCTCCAGCTCAGGCCCCCGCTCGGCTCTACAGAGGGCCCTCCTGTTTACAGGCCCAGTCGCCCACCAAGAAATCAGCCACGGATTTCCATTAATTTCTGCTTGTTGCTGTGGCAGCCGGGCCAATGAGCCGGTGTGTGATCGCCGTGGGGGCCCGTCCACTTTAGAGAGCCGTCTGTCGGGGCGGACTTCACCCCGTGGGCCGGGCGGGCGGGCTGGAATAACTCTTCCTAATGCCCGGTCCGGCTCACGCTCGCCGACAGCCCTGCGAGCGCGGCCGCGCTATTCATTACCGCTAATGTGGCACATTTACGGCCTCCACCGCCGTACATTACACACTTAAGGGAATCGATTGAGCTCAAATCGAAACACCTACAGCCGTCTGCAGTGTCAATATTGAGATAGGTACTTATTCTCAAGGACCAGGTAAGTTATATCCAGGGAAAACTTCCCACTCGTCTAATTTATGTCAGTTTCTCGATCTGTGTCTGTGTGTGGGTGTGTGTGTGTGCACAAATGTGGCTGTGTACGTGTGTTTGTGAATATATGTGTGTGTGTGAGCGTGAGTGTGTGTGCGTGTGTGTGAGACCGCATGTCTGTGTTTGTGTATGTGTGAGCATGCGTGTGTGTGAGAGCGCATGTCTGTGCGTGTGTGTGTGCGTGTGCGTGTGCTTGAGTGTGATAGCTGCTGTATCTGAGGTGATTAGTGAATATGATAGCTGTTGTATCTGAGGTGATTAGTGAATATGATAGCTGTTGTATCTGAGGTGATTAGTGAATATGATAGCTATTGTATCTGAGGTGATTAGTGAATATGATATCTGGGTACTGAGGTGATTAGTGAATATGATATCTGGGTACCGAGGTGATTAGTGAATATGATATCTGGTAACTGAGGTGATTAGTGAATATGATATCTGGGTACTGAGGTGATTAGTGAATATGATATCTGGTAACTGAGGTGATTAGTGAATATGACAGGTGCTGTATCTGAGGTGACTGCAGTGGTTGTGATGACGACGGTGACTGTATGAGTCAGACAGTGACACGGTGCTCCCGGTGTGAATACAGCCCTGGTTCCCATGGCAGCAGCAGTCTGCGCGTGTGTGGGGGTCCTCCCAGCACCCCGCTGGTCTTCAGTGGCCATCTTTACCCGAGACAGCGTCGCTCAGGTTCACTCTGAGGGATCCCTGTCAATCCCGTGCTGTCTGAGAGTAGCGTAGAGCTGCAGTAAACTGTGTTTGGTTTGTTTAACCGTACAGCGACTGTATAATGAGCCTTCTGTGTGCGGCTGAGGTCTGCTGACTAGGGGTGGGGGGGGGGGGGGCAGGTGGTCGGGGAACGCGGCTGAAGTTCTGCACCGTGGTCTTCTGTCGCCCCCCCTGTCCCAGTGCCCCCCAACACCCCCCCCCACTCCCCCAGGTAGGACATTCTCACTGAGGACCAAGCCTCATGTCAGTTATAACCAGAGTTGTTTCAGAGTCACGCGCATCCTCTCTCTCCCTCGCTTTCTCTCTCTCCTCTCTCCATCTACACTCCTGTTCTGTACTTTTGAGATGTTTCAGGACTAATGACTAACTTCTCTGATCACACTGCTGTTTGGTGAATGTACTAGCCACAGCCTTTGAATTTTCACCACTGTGACAGTTAGTGTGACATGAACTGTCATTTTTTTTGTAAAAATTATAGCCTGTGGGTGTATATGTGTGTAATATACAGTAACAGTAATAGTATAGTAATAATTATTTGTAATATTTATTTTTGTTAAAGTAATGGTGCAAAAGGCTTCCTTTTAAACAGTACAAACACGGGAGAGCTTAACATAGCATACTTGGCTTGGCACTCATTAGATTTTTATAAATAACTGGAACGCAGTAATTCACGTCTTCCAACACCTAACCCTGCCACTCCCCCCCAATGTCATGCTTCTTCCTATCCAACTTTTATTTTCTGTTTCTTTTTTTTTCTTTCTTTTTTTGGAAAATATTAAAAGGAAGTTAAGACTCAGAGCACAGCACATATTTCAAATTTATGAAACTTGGACACTCCTCGCATTCCAGCATGATTACTCAAAAAAAAAAGAAAAAAAAAAGGAAAGAAATTCTCATCTGGTAGTTATTAGATTTTTTGTGTGTGTGTTCCCCCCTCAGCATTTAGGCAACGGGACAGCCTGTAAGCAGTTGTGCCGTTTTTCAGAGTTATGGTTTATAAACATCTGGTGAACCTTTCTGCGTGGCGTTCCTGGGAAAGCGCGATCTTTTTTCCCACATCGCTCCGGCGTGTTTGTTTTGGGCGGGAAGAGGTGAGAAACTGGGGGGGGGGGGGGGGGGGGGGGGGCTGTGGGAGATCACTGTCCCGCGCGCGAGGGGGGATGGGGGGGTCGGAGACAGTAATGAGGCAAAAAATTAAATATGGAAGCGTCGCAAAATTAAAAAATAAATAAAAATAAATAAATACTTGCGTGTTCCCACCAGACATCTTGTGGCCACCACCCAAATCCCCCCCCCCCCCCCCCCAAAAAGCCAAGCCTAATGTATCACTCCTGGAGCTCAGTTTAAACATAGCATGAATCCGTCGATTTAGAGATCAGCTCTGAGCCTTATTGTAAGGCATGTAGCTTAGCTCTTAGGAAAACTCTGAAACAAGGTCAAAATTGTGCAGTGAAAGTTTTTTTTGAAGGCATTTCTCACAGTGCATACTAGGGCAACATATGAGGCTGGAATTTATCTTATACACACACACACACACGTACACACACACAGTGCACTGGCAAGCTGAATCATGTGCATCACAAATGCATTAAGCATGGGAGTTAAATGCACCAATGAGAATCACAGAATGACTGTCCTTACTATGTAACCTCTGTTTTCTTTGCACAGTCACAGAGCTTGTGATTTGCGGGGGGGGGGGGGGGGGGGGGAGTTAAAATAAAACAGGGTAACATGTTTTATATTCCATCACAAAAGTGAATATTTTCTGTGCAGTTATCCGGGGGCTATTGGTAGATCTGAGTTTGTTTAGTGAACGGGCTGCAGTGTGCTCACAGCACCCGCCCTGTCCGTGGAAAAGCGATATTCCTGTTCCTTTGCCCTTTCTATTCTGGAACTCTCCGCTTGAGCCGAGGGGCAGGCGGGGTCACCCAAAGCATCATGGGACATATTTAAAAACAGGGCCGCCTGGCGTATACTCGCTGATTGTTCCCCCTGTCCTCTCTCTTGGGCAACAAAGCTCACATTGATGAAGTTTCTGAAGGAGAGACTGTCCTGCCACGGGCCAGAACGCTGATGTGTTTTTCTTGGCTCGCCGAAGTTAAACTTTTGTCATTCGCTCTGCATATTTTAACAAATTAGAAACATTAGAGGGGAAAACTGTGGCGGTGTTTTGTTTTGGTTTTTTTTTCCGGAGCTACAGTTCCGTAATTATATTTCAAAGCGCAAACCAAACAGTTTGACAGCAAAAATTTTTAAAACCTAAAAAAAACGACTTTCGTACAGGAAGCACGTGCTTTTCCAAATTAAAACGCGTCGTTATGGTAATGAGCAGGCGATACCTTTTCCCATCGTGGGGGTCTGGAGCCACAAGGGGCTCCATCGTACAAATTACTGTTATAGAGGCCTAGACTGGGGACCGGGAGGGAGGTGGTCTGTTCAAGCTGCACTCTGTATGACCCAATAAGCACAGGAGGGAAAAAACACCACCAGACCTCTCGCTCACATTTTTAAAGTATTCTTTTACAAAGTTCTCAAAGCAGTGTCCCTCCCTTTTTTCCCGGCAATAAGAAACGGGGTAAAGCCAGTATTGGGGAGAAGGATTAGTACTTTCAGCGCCCGTAAATTCAACCTGCAGGTGAAAGTTTGAGTTTTTAAGGACGAGGGCACACTGACAGGGTGCAGCCTCCCCAGGCACAGGGAACTGAGCAGCAACATGCGTACACGCAGAACAGATACTCACACAGACACACGCAGAGCAGATACTCACACAGACACAAGCAGAGCAGATACTCACACAGACACACGCAGAGCAGATACTCACACAGACACACGCAGAGCAGATACTCACACAGACACAAGCAGAGCAGATACTCACACAGACACACGCAGAGCAGATACTCACACAGACACAAGCAGAGCAGATACTCACACAGACACACGCAGAGCAGATACTCACACAGACACAAGCAGAGCAGATACTCACACAGACACAAGCAGAGCAGATACTCACACAGACACACGCAGAGCAGATACTCACACAGACACAAGCAGAGCAGATACTCACACAGACACAAGCAGAGCAGATACTCACACAGACACAAGCAGAGCAGATACTCACACAGACACACGCAGAGCAGATACTCACACAGACATCTACGGCCTGCTGTCTTCACAATTCAGTCTGAATAACAGCGATGAGAGTGTGAGGAAAAGAAAAGAGGAGGGTAGTGAGAGAGAGAGAGGAGAAGGAGGAAGAGGCTCATGACCCAGCCCGATTCGGTCCGTCTCCAGGTACTGAGTTTACACAGAGAGGTCCAGGCAGAGCTGTGTGGGAATGTTTGGGAAAATTGTCCCGTTCCAGTTTCAGGGCCAAATCCAAATCGCCACATATGCAATCACAGACATACACACACACACTTTTTACAAACACAAAGTTGCACACACACACACACACATGTGCACACACTTTTTACAAACACAAAGTTGCACACACACATGCACACACTTTTACAAACACAAAGTTGCACACACACACATGCACACACACTTTAACAAACACAAAGTTGCACACACACACATTTACAAACACAAAGACACAGGCACACACACACACAAAAGTTAGAGAGCACAAAGGGCCAGTTTACTCTCTAAAGCTGAATCACACAGCTTTGGAATTAAATTTAGCATCACTCTGTCAGGATTGTTTTATTGTGGGGAACGACCTGTTTATCCTGGCTGAATGTGGCAGTTTGTCTTGTACGCAGGCCAGGCAGATAGAGTTATGCAGGTCTGCAGCGCACCAAAGCTGAGGCTATCCTGACACATTACACACACGCTGCAGGACTCGCCTCCATCCCTTCCCTTTCTCTTCTTTTGTGACACTTCTGATTTTTTTCCCCCACTCTGAGCAGTGATGGTTCGAGGCCTAATAATGAGTCGGGATTGAATGTCACTGCGGAGCCGAATGTTGAGTTCCACAGCGAATCTGAGCACATCTGTAAATTCTGTAGGCCACTGCGTGAAGGAAGGGAACATTACCACACAGCTATTCCACGGCTGAAACAAGCTCACCACTTCTCCTGCACAATCTATTTAAGTGTTTTCTCCCCCAACGTGCGCTGTTATTGTGACATCACTAAACGGAGGCGGGGTTTAAACACTCATCACCCCCCTGGTCCGGGATCACACACGTTCTCATTGTCATACAAGCTTGAACAAACCCTGAGGAGGCCCCAGTCTCGACATCCACACTGGCACACAGTTTGTTGTCTTTAGCTGAATGCAGTTTTGCACAGAGGCGCAGGAGTTTGCCAAGTGTGGCAGAACCAGCTGAGGGCAAGTCTTTCGCCCACAGTCACATCTATCTGAGGAGCAGGGGCCCACCCGATTCTGGCAAGGGGGCGGTCAGATTTTTTTTTTTTTGGTTGATTCCCCATAAATACAAACGGCAAAAGCTAAGCGCTAAGCGATAAGCCGCCATATTCCCACAGTGACCGCCACCTCCAGGCTCACGCTTTCCCCACCGTCCCTGCAGTCGAGGAAGCTGATTGGACGCTTCGCTTCTGGCTTTTCTCAACCACCAATGAAAGGGGAGGGGATTGTGCCATTCCTGAGAACATCGTGCTAAGCGGTTGTTTTCCTGCGGTCGCCACCGCAACGGTCATTTTTGCTCAGATTTCCTCAGACTTACACGCGGGCACTTGGGTTCAGCTCTTGAGTGCCAGGAATGGCAGAAGAACCAAACGGCATGTTCAAAAAACTCCTCCAGTTAGTTAATCGCTGTTCAAATGTTCTCCTTCCATTTAAAAAAAAGGGGGGGGGGGGGTTGGGGCTACTACCCAGATGCAGCTACTGCCCAGATGAATGAGAACAGGGGGCCCTGCCACCACACCCCCGGGGACTAAGCTGTATGTTTTGGGTCTGTGGAGCTCGGGGGAGTCCTGTGATGAATGGACCAACAGGAGAGAGTTGCTCTGTCCCTTCCTCTCCTCGTAAAGGCCAATCAATCAGGCGGGGGGGGGGGCTACCTCCCCCTGTTTGGGTGAAACCCTCTGCCTCCAGCACTTAACCCTTTGAAGAGTTGGTTTCTTGGAATGTTTTTATTTTCTTCTAAATTCTAAGTCAGAGTTCTAGAACTTCGCTTTGCTAGAACATAGCTTTCAGTTACCAGTAGTGATTGTGACATCATTGTTAGAATGTTCGGTGAAGGAGGCCTCCAAGGCTGAAGTTTCCTTTTTCCATTTAAGCCTCTTTTCACTGGATATGTATGTTTAAAGTTTTCAAAAAGGAAATTCTCAATTGGCAAAATATCCACAAGTTCAGCCCTCCTTAGCAACTGTTGCTATGTACGACAAAAAGAAGATGGAGTCAGCTGGCACCGTCCGCTCAAGTGAATCTCCGCAAGATATTACAGATGGATTTCAGAATTATAATCCAGAATCTTCAAAGAGTAGTTTGGATTAATACAAAGAAAATAATGCATAAATAGGAAAAATATAAAACCGCTAAATACTGATTGTGCATCGTGCATAAATGATTATGCACCTTCATATTGCGTATTGGATACATTTTAAGGGTACAGTGCCTGGGGTTTCCGAACAGCATTCCTCTGCTGTGGCGGAGATTTGTGGAATACCCATCAGGCGCTCAGAGCGGACGGAGAGCGTGTCCCATTTGACACGCACCTGGAGAGCTCGCGCTCGCTGTCTGCATTAATGGGATCGTACCCAATTGGATCAGTGATAGATGAGCAGCGCTCTCCCAAGAGCGCCGTCGCACGCTCGGGTGGAGGCTGATCGAGCGCTCATCGACGCGGTCACGCCTCGACGGTCACGCCTGGGCCGCCCCGGACAGAGTGAGGGTCGCAGATGTCCGCGGAACACGGAGAGGAGGAACACTCCACCAGACGGGACGGGCTTTGTCACACGGCAGCGGCCTCGGGACGCCAGCGGGGTTTATAAATGCAGGAGTGAGCGCTTATAAACGCAGGAGTGAGCGCTTATAAACGCAGGAGTGAGCGCTTATAAACGCAGGAGTGAGCGCTTATAAACACAGTAGTGAGCGCTTCTAAACACAGGAGTGAGTGCTTATAAACGCAGGACTGAGCGCTTATAAACACAGGAGTGAGCGCTTATAAACACAGGAGTGAGCGCTTATAAACACAGGACTGAGCGCTTATAAACACAGGAGTGAGCGCTTATAAACACAGGACTGAGCGCTTATAAACACAGGAGTGAGTGCTTATAAACACAGGAGTGAGCGCTTATAAACAGAGGAGTGAGCGCTTATAAACACAGGACTGAGCGCTTATAAACACAGGAGTGAGCGCTTATAAACACAGGAGTGAGCGCTTATAAACAGAGGAGTGAGCGCTTATAAACACAGGAGTGAGCGCTTATAAACACAGGAGTGAGCGCTTATAAACAGAGGAGTGAGCACTTATAAACACAGGAGTGAGCGCTTATAAACGCAGGACTGAGCGCTTATAAACACAGGAGTGAGCGCTTATAAACGCAGGAGTGAGCGCTTATAAACACAGGAGTGAGCACTTATAAACACAGGACTGAGCGCTTATAAACACAGGAGTGAGCGCTTATAAACACAGGAGTGAGCGCTTATGAATGGTCGATTGAGGGCTTATAAACGCAGGAGGTCGAATGCAGATCCATCAGCCAGAATCACTTTAAGAGCAGCAAGGCAAACCTCACGTCAGTTACAATCACAGGTTTTCATGCAGATTCAAGGTCGACCTCTCCCTCCCTCTCACATTCCCTCCCTCCCTCCCTCTCTATCGCTCTTTCTCCATTTGTCACCCCGGCTTGGTGAACTTCCAGAGGAAAGCAGATACAGTTTTCATTGGATCCACATGGAAACGATCAGCTGGTAATCTCGCGTAATTTCACCCACATTACAGAGGGGGCCTGGTATTAATTTTCTTGACTGATTGAGTTATTATATCTCCTTCTGCTGCCCGATGCTCATGAAGATATGAAGGCACGTAATCGGAGCCCATTAAAAGTTTGTCAAAATAGCAATTAGGAAAGGTTCCTGTTTTTACAAACGCAGGCCAGCCACACAAACATTCTGCGTACACTCCCAGTGAACTCATAACAGTCTCATCTTTCACGTGGTCTCCTGTTGGCAGCGTAGAGCGCGCATGACCTCGTACTCACGCTATTAATACAGCTAAACAGGCTCTCCGAGGGACTGATAACCATCTGATGCATTGCTTCATGCATTCGGGCTGTTGTAACCTTATTTGAAAAATAACAGAAATTATGTCCGTTTGTTACAGTGAAGCAGGTGCCCTGGGATGAAGCGATCCCACCTGGATTCTTAATTCATCCCCGATTTTTTTCCTTGGGCAGCGTGTTCATCCTGGCGTGCGATTGGTCAGTCTTGTCCCTTACGCAGCGATTGTCATTGGTCCAGCACTGTTGTTTCAGGGGGTGGGACTGCAGTGGGGAGTCACTGTGGAAACCATCTTTATGATTCCTTCACATTCAGGGCTGATTGTGGGGGGGTGGGGGGGTGGGGGAGGGGTGTTTTGGGTGGCCGGAGGGTGCGGGGGCTTGCCGGGGGGGGGGGGGGAATATGCAGGATGCAGCAGGAGGGGTGGAGGGACGCAGTAATTGACGCTGGGGACTGAGCTGAGAGCAGCGCCGCCCGCAGCCAGCTCATTACCGGGGTGTCAGGAGGTTGCAGCTCGTGATGAGGCGGTCCCGGGTTCGGCCGGGCTGCCCGTGTCCCCGCAGGCCGCTCCTCTGACCGTATATATGCACACGCGACCGAACAGGACCCCCGAAACAGGCCCCCGAGCGGGGACACGGACGCACACGCATCGTCTGCAGTCACAGGCAATCAAAGTACAAATCGACCTTCCTGTTGCCACGGTAATGGCAGAACGGGGTGGGCCAATTAAAGACCAAGCGGCCGACGAGGGGGCCATCACAGCAGCGTGGGGGGGGGGGTGCCCTACGTCGTTCCCTTCTGATGACCTCTGACCCCTCTCCATGGGCCGGGTCTCCAGCGCAGAGCCTGGTTATTAACAGGCGCTTTTCCACATTACCGCTGATGAGGGGCGAGGGAGAGGTCGAGCACGTTCGCCTCCTGCAATGCATCCTGGTAATAACCCCGACCCCCCCCCCCAACCCCGCCCCCCACACCCTCACACCCCCCTGTCTCCCTGCCCCCCACACCCTCACACCCCCCCGCCTCCCTGCCCCTCACACCCTCACACCCCCCCGCCTCCCTGCCCCCCACTCCCTCACACCCCCCCGCCTCCCTGCCCCCCACTCCCTCACACCCCCCCGCCTCCCTGCCCCCCCCTCACAGTGCAATTCCTCCACTCTTTAACTCTGACCCCAGCTGCTCTCTGTTACCTATGGCAACGCCTCCTCCGTGAGGCCAATCACGATACATTCTGCTATTCAGCATTGTGACATCACAGTCAAAGGTGCTAACATAAGGATGGTAGGCCTATGCTTCAACTATAACTAGACCACTCACACTATTATTATTATTATTTTACTGACATTAGATTCATTTTAATATTTTTTTACCTGTTTGGTTTAATTGTGTGCACTTTCTTTTGCAGAATCAGAAATGAACTAAGCGCAGAGACAACTTGGTGGCCTTTAAAGAGTTAATGTATGCAGCATATGATCACACATTCTCTAACATCATGCAGATTCACTGGCAGATCGTTCTGGCTTTAAATTGCCCAAGCTCCACAAATACGGTCAATTTGATACAAATGCAGTGAAACACTTTAACTCCAGGTTTAATGGAGACGGGCAATTTCCTGATGCCACCCATTCATTTCCCCGTTAAACTAGAATCTGATGGAGTTCCCATTACAACTGCTGACATTAATTTCGTCTTTCTTTTCTCTTACCTTCCAGGCATTGAGTCTGAATACATCATCAGCACTGTAGTAAAAAAAAACTACAACCACCAAAACCTACATCTCCCAAGAGGCAGCGTCCCTGGGCTTCCTGCTCCTCAAGCGGCCCAGAACAGGACAGTCAAACGACCCAAACTCCAGGTACGAAGCTGCCCTTGAACATGGAAACTTCATCTCACTGAAATCCTGATGTCACAACCTGATTTCGCTGACCCAATCAAACCCATCCTCGCTCAGCTACAATGGCTCCCGGTTCAACAGTGTATTAACTTTAAGTTTATTATTATTATTATTATTATGAGACCTGTCACGCTCCGTGTCCGTACGCAGCGAGGCAGCAGCTGGGGCAGGAACCGCCACCGCCAGCGCCAGCGCCACGGCAACGCGCCGCCAGCGCCACAGCAAAGCGACACCGCGCGCAGCCGCGATCCGACGCAGCGCTTCCTGCGCGTCCAGCGATCACATCTGCAGCGCGCAGCTGTGCAGCGCAGCCCCGCTCATCCCTCCCCCTCCCGCCAGCCGCCCCGCTCATCCCTCCCCCTCCCGCCAGCCGCCCCGCTAATCATTTATTTCCCCCAAACGCGGGGTTAAAAAAATGAAAACACCCGGCGCCCACCGGCACCCCGCCCCCCCGAACCCCCCCCCTCCCTCCCTCGCGCCGCACCCCTTTAAAAAAATTACAGCTCTTGATACATTAGCCTGTGAATGATAGGCCAAAGACCTCCCTTAATTGCTTTTTTTTTCTCGCGGTGTCTCAATTTATTTGTGAAAAGCCGAAGCACGCGGTCGGCTTTTTTTATGATTGATGATGGCGGGCGGAGCTTCAGCGAACGCGGCGGGTTGCGTGATTAACGAGGCCGCGGGCCGGTCCCTCAGGAGCCGCGCGGTAATACCGCCATCTGGGAGCAGCTGCTGCCGCCGAGGGCCAGGGGGGCCACAAGGGCCACAGGGGCCACAGGGCCAGGGGGCCACAAGGGCCAGGAGAGGACCTGTCTGATAGGGGGAGGGGGGGGTTGAGCGAGGGGGAATGGGGAGAGAGGAGGAGAGACAGAGGGATGAAGAAAGGAGGGATGGAGAGAAAAAGAAAGAGAGTGGGGGAGGGACAGAGGGAGTGAGGAGGGATGGAGAAAGATAGAGAGGGAGGGAAAAATAGAGTAAGAGGAGGAGAGAAACATTATTTTTATTTTATTTTAAATTAAAATATTTTAGTTGCTATTATACATCTGTAAAAGAGAAAAACTGGAGAGAGTGGGAGAGGGAAAGATAAATGGAAAGAGAGAGCGGGAGAGAGAGAGAGAGAGAGAGAGGGGAGAGAGACAGAGATGGAGAGAGAGGGAGATGGAGAGAAAAGGTCTGACACTAGAGCAGCATTGCTGGTAGGGGGTGCTGAGGGTTAACAGGGTGAAAATGCACTTGTCAGACCACAGCTGTCATATCTGAGCCATCATCAGGCACTGTGGCAGCCAGCTCTGTTACTGGGTCACTACACTTACAAGCCTGGGTCCTTATCCTCTCCACCTCTATCCATCCATCTCTCGATCCCCCAACTCTGTCCCTCTATCCTCTCCTCTTTTATCCCTCCATCTCTCTATCCCCCAACTCTATCCCTCTATCTCTCTTTCCCTCAACTCCATCCCTCTCCACCTCTATCCCTCCATCTTTCTCTCCTACTGTGTTTCTATGCACCCCACTCTCTCTCCCTCTCTATCTCTCTATCCTCTCCCTCTCTATCTCTCTATCTCTCTATTCATATTTGTCAGCTAAGAAGAGACGGTTTCACTAAGGGCTGAAGTGCATGCTGGGATTTGAAAGGTGACTTTGTCCAGGGCCAAGAGAGCTCCACAAGTCTCCTTCCGAGATATCCCTGAACATCTGTCCAGTTCCCATCCGTCATGTGCGGAACGAGACCCCTCCCCCTCCCCCGACCCCCGCCCCCCGCCCCCGACGCTCCGCGCTGCCGCGAATGGCTTCCGGCCAGCATACATCCGAGAGGGGCGACTTTCCGGCTTGACCCCTCTGGATCGGAGATGGGAACGCCGCGTATATCCGAGGGGGGGGCGACGTTCCGAGGTGACCCCTCTGGATCGGAGACGGGAACACCGCGTATATCCGAGGGGGGGGGCGACGTTCCGAGGTGACCCCTCTGGATCGGAGACGGGAACGCGGGCTGCAGAGCCACGGTTTCCCAGATGGTCCGGTCTTAATTGGGGGAGACTGTGGGTCTTAATTGGGGGAGACTGTGGGGTTTTTTTCACACCGCACCTTCAAGATGCCAAATTAAGAGAGAGGGGGGTCACATCCCCCCCCCCCCCCCCACCCCCGTCTGTTTCTTTGGCAGAATGGAAAACCCCCCAAAACAGAGCGGGTTTCCTGGACGAGGGCCACGGGCAGCACGGGCCGTTCGGAAGCCTCCGGACCTCCGGAATCACAGAGGAAGCGGGCGGGCAGCGTTCCCACAGCGTTCCCGACCCGGAGTGAGAGATTTCCCGCTTTTCCCAAACTTTGTCCTTCTGTTTATTTCCCTACGAAACCAGCGATGGAGCGGCCCTCCTTTTCCCAAAAGCAGCGCTGCTCCAGCCCCTGTAAACAGGCAAACCCGCGGATTTCAGGCCACAAATGTTTACCTTTGCAGCAGGGGGTTTAAGTGCCTGTGGTCTCTGGCCCACGCGAGAGTTTTATTCCTCTCGCATGAATATTTATGCAGGAAGGCATTTTATTTTCATTGTGTAAAAATAGCATCTGGTTTTTATTATGTAGATCTTGACAAATGCTTGCTATAAATACAGACAACACACAGCCTAACACACAAGCACACACACAAACACACATGCACTATCTCTCTCTCTCACACACACACACACAAACACACATGCACTATCTCTCTCTCTCACACACACACACACAAACACACATGCACTATATCTCTCTCTCACACACACACACACAAACACACATGCACTATCTCTCTCACACACACACAAACACACATGCACTATCTCTCTCTCACACACACACACAAACACACACTCTCTCTCTCTCTCTCATGCACACACACACACATATACTCTCTCTCTCTCACACACACACACACACACACAAACACACACAGCTTGAAAACTCACAGCTATCCAGAAAAAGTCATGCACAGACACACACAAACCAGAGAGTCATATAGTTGCAGCTAAAAATGTTCTGTTGCCCGTAGCGACCAAAACAAAAACAAAACCCCAAATTTAATATTTTTAGAAACCCATTTTAGCTCTTCACCCTGTGAGAGTCTGGCATAATGTCCAGAGGGCTCGTAATAATAATTATTAAATGTAACAATAAAACGGCTTGTTTATTTTTTACTTCTGTAGTAGAAAATTCTGTGTGTGCCTGTGGATATGCGGGTATGAGACGGAAAGAATCCCAGCGTATGTATAAATAAATACAAACACACACACACATAGGAATTTATTATGAAACCCAATAAAACATTAAACCCTATAGTTATGTAGGTGACACATAGGGCAAGTAACATGTCGTGTACTTATTATATCAATAAATACATTGTTCTTCCAGTTCTTACTCTTTAATGAATCGGGAAATTGTTACCCAGCAAATTGTGTACAAGGCCGTGATGCAATAACGCACCCCGGTGTAAGCCGCAGTTCTGTATTCTTTAATGTTCATCAAAGGTGTTCAGGAGGCGGCGAAGCAGGTGCTTGATTTTAACCCAACATGACTGCGTTCCAGGTCGGGCTGGGTTTCCTCCCCCCTCATCACCGTTAACGAAGCAGTCCTCAAAAAAGAAAAAAAAAAACCGTTCTCCACTCCGCGGTTCAGGATAATAATCGAAATAATGAAACGGTCGTTCTGGAGAAGAAACGTTTCCTCATTGTCTGTATTCATTTAAGTCTCATTTAATGACTGCGGGAATCAAAGGCGCCCAAGACGAGTGGGAGCCGGAAAAGCAAAGCCATGCCGACAAATAAACAGAAGGGGAACCCGCAATAGGAAAGGGGGGGGGGGGGACACAAAGAGAGAGAGAGACATCGGAATGTATCCGCCTGAAAAAGAGACGTACTTTTGTTTCATCCGGCTGGTGGAGGTGTAGTTAATTAAAGCAGGAATCAGGTACCGCTGGATGGTGAATCTCCGTGACAGAGCGTGGTAAGAGAAATGTAAATGCGAGGGTAATGGTTGTCAGCTTCTGACAACTTTAAATGGCCTTTTAGTTCGCCGCGCGTAGCTGTCATAAAAAACATTTAGAATGCGTGCGCAGACAGCTGAAACGGCGAGGCACATCATTACCGGCAAATGGTGTACGCCTCTCCTCCCCGGCCCGTTTCTCAGTCAGGACAAGCATCCGTGCCGTTCTCCCTGCCTCCGGTCTTTAAAAACAAAGCGCTGTCAAGAAAACAAGGAGCGCGACGCCAGAATGGCGTTTTCGTGTTGCCAATCACGGAGGTGCTGCGTTTGTAGGCATCACCTCGACCCGGAGCGCGCGCAGAACAACACGCGCCACAGATGTGGGTTTAACTCTGGCGGCTCGGGGCGCCGATTCACTGCGTCGGCTGGGCGCCCGTTCCTTTGCACAAGGTTGCAGGCTGATGTTTCGTTGATATTTGTTGACTTGTTTGTGTGTGTGTCTCTCTATCTCTCACAATGTTGTGTTTCACGCGACTGAAATAATGTATATATTTATTCACGTGGGCTACTTGCTAATGATTATTAATGTTCAGGCTCATGCTAATGATTAGCTTTATGTAATGGAGCCCCAGGTGTTCAGGTCACGGATGCACCAATAGGCTTGATGCTCCATGTAAACCAGTTAGCGGCAGTCAGCTACAGGATATCAATTTTACCTAATGTCATAGCCAATATCATTATATGATTTGTAACCAGGAGATAATACGTCGAGATTAAATAATTACATAAGCATATAAGGTTAAAATAATGAAATAGCATAATCACGTTCATTATTATTATTATTATTATTATTATTATTATTACATTACATTTAGCAGACACTCTTATCCAGAGGTACTTACACAACATTTATTAACATAAAATTATTATTGATCATGGCTGCATGTAACATTGGAACGCGTAATCTGACCAAAGATTTTTCAAATGTTTAAATGTCACAGTGCTATTGCAAGGACCATTAGAGTGGATTTCAGTCTTGTTTGGCATCTCAGAAGATGCTGCTGAGTGGTACGCCTACACGCTGCCATTTGATGTGTCCAGCCAAATAAGCCTTCAATGAACAGTCATCGTTTTAATTCAGATTAATTAACTGTCCGTAAATAGAGGCATCTCGCTTTTCTTCCTCCAAACATTATGAAAGTGATTCATGTGAATAAAAGGAACTTTGTAGCAATGTTATGTCCATGTTGTTTTTTTTTAATACACATGGGATGTGCTCTTATAATCCCCTTCAGGGGTGAATAGATTTTTAAAAATTCAGTGCCTACATTTGGGAAAGATCAGAATTTCACCGTTTTAATTAAGATACCGAACGCTACAGCGTCAAATCAAATCAAATCAAAATGTATTTATGTTGGGCATTTCACAAACATTTGTCACAATTCGCTTCACAGAGAACCCTGGCCTAAACCCCCACAGGAGCAAGCCTAAAGCAACAGTGGCAAGGAAAAGCTCCCTGTGGCAGATGGGAAGAAACCTCGGAAGGAACCAGGCTCAAGGGGCATCAGCACAGGTGCACAAGCTACTGTAATTAGAGAGGAAGTACCTCAACTGCCATTTTGGGGAGGCTATTAACACTGGGGCAGAAAATCCTAAAAGTGCAGCTTAAATGAAGTTAATGTTAAGGCCTTGAGAACTAGACGTGTGGACTCTTTAGCCAGCCAAACGACTGAAATGAATCACTGGTGCTGAAACGCACTAAAAATCAGCAGACTGCAGCTCCACAGGACTGTGTAGTAAAGTACTGGGTACGGTGTCTTTCTAATCAGAATGCCTATGCATCCGACATCACCAAACCACTGGCAAGCAACGGGGACAGACATAAATGAGCAAGTTATTCATTCGCTGATATTTGGACAAATGCGTAGCCGTGCAGTGATATTGACCAAGCGAAATTTTTAGACCTGTGCAACTTTAAGTAATTTATATAATAATGGCTACAATCGGCTGGGGACTTCTGTTTGTGTGCGCGCGTGTGACTGCTGACTGCCTGAATGTAAATGTAATCAGAAGTACTGTGTATTTCAGGTGTGTGTGGAACGGGTCACAGGGCCGATGTTTTGGGGGGTCACAGGGCCGATGTTTTGGGGGGCTCTCCAGCGGGGTTCGGGGTGCGGGTACCCCATTCTCCACGGCGGTGACGGCGGCGGTCTCTGGTGGGGTTGGAGCAGAGAAGCGGTGAGCACCGGGGGGGGATTGGGTTTTGCTCCGGAGAGAGGCGTTCTGGGAAAAGCAGGCCAGCGGACTGAGAGCCCTGCTGTGAGGACACAAAGAGGGGATTGAGCCGGAGCCCCCCCCACCTCCCCCCCCCCACGGCCCCCCCAACCCCCCCATGCCCCCGGCCACCCCACCGCCAACCCCGCGGCCGCTAATGTTTGCTGAGCTTAGCGATGTCACTTAAAGTGAACCTAATCTAATTAGGGGAGTTAGAGTGTGTGCCACTGCTTTACCTGCGTCACCCATTCCTAACTATCTGGAGTAGGAGTGTGTGTGTGTCCATGCGTGCATAGTACGTCTGTACAGTACATGCTTTGTGCATGTGTGTGTATGTGTGTACACACGCATCTCAGAATGCTTCCACATATGTACGTGTGTGTGTGTGTGCGTAGACCCAAGAATGCTTCCCTGTGTATGTGTGTGTATATACAGTATGTGTAGGTTTCTATGAGTGTGTGTGTGTGTACGTGTGCATGTGCGTGTGTGAGACTGCGTGTGTGCGTGCGTGTGTGTGTGTGTGTGAGAGAGACTGTGAGTGTGTGTGGGAGCATGAGTGAGTGTGTGTGTCAGTGTGAGTGTGTGTGTGTGTGTGAGAGAGACTGTGAGTGTGTGTGTCAGTGTGAGTGTGTGTGTGTGTGTGTGAGAGAGACTGTGAGTGTGTGTGTGTGCGTGCGTGTGCGTGCGTGTGTGTGTGTGTGCGTGTGTGTGTGTGTGTGTGTCAGTGTGAGTGTGTGTGTGTGTGTGTGTCAGTGTGAGTGCGTGTGTGTGTGTGTGTGTGTCAGTGTGAGTGTGAGTGCATGTGTGTGTGTGTGTGTGAGTGTGTGTGTGTGTCAGTGTGAGTGCGTGTGTGTGTGTGTGTGTCAGTGTGAGTGTTTAATAGCTGCAGTCGTGCAGTAGAGGTGCAGGGTAGGACTTGGACAGGCGTGTGAGTGGTGCTGCCAGTGTAGCTCCAGCTCCAGTTCACACTGATTCCACAGGAAAGTGGAGTTTAATGAGGCTGAGGCTGCACCTTAAGCAGCGCAGTACGATTACTGACACTTAATGTATTACATTACAGCCAGGCAGGAAACAGAGCCAAACCTTGCAGGCCTCCTCACCCCCTCCCTCACCCCCCGCACCCCCGCCCCCCCAGCAGGAAACAGAGCCAAACCTTGCAGGCCTCCTCCTCCCCTCCCTC
>NC_049203.1:1369493-1389493 GCF_013347855.1 Anguilla anguilla
ATGTGCCCCCCCGCCCCCCCCTCGGACCCCTGGCCCTCACACACGCACTCGCGGCTCGTCCGGGCCGGCCGGCCGGCGATTAGGGACCCATTTCCTGCGCTCGCCGGGGCGCGATTGCATTAGCCGCGCAGCGAGCGCACCGCTAATTGAAATATTTATAACGTGGAATCGGCCGGCAGATGCTTCTCTTCCCGACGTAAAAAACAAAAAAACAGCAGAAATACTCAGCCTCTTAACGAGCCGACAGGGAACCGCACGGACGAGAGGCCGGCGGCTTCATTTCTGTCATTAGTCGCTGTAACAACGAGGCCCACATTCACCCTTTCATAAGGCCCATATTCACCCTTTCATAAGGCCCATATTCACCCTTTTATAAGGCACACAATTCACCCTTTCATAAGGCCCACATTCACCCTTTCATAAGGCCCACATTCACCCTTTCATAAGGCCCATATTCACCCTTTTATAAGGCACACAATTCACCCTTTCATAAGGCCCACATTCACCCTTTCATAAGGCCCACATTCACCCTTTCATAAGGCCCACATTCACCCTTTCATAAGGCCCACATTCACCCTTTCATAAGGCCCACATTCACCCTTTCATAAGGCCCACATTCACCCTTTTATAAGGCACACAATTCACCCTTTCATAAGGCCCACATTCACCCTTTCATAAGGCCCACATTCACCCTTTCATAAGGCCCACATTCACCCTTTTATAAGGCCCACATTCACCCTTTCATAAGGCCCACATTCACCCTTTCATAAGGCACACAATTCACCCTTTCATAAGGCCCACATTCACCCTTTCATAAGCATTACCCAGCATTCCACACTGCTCTTCATTTAAAAAGGAAACCCCTAAAATCTGTCCCCCCCCCCCCCCCCCCCCATCTGCCCATCACCCTTAATGCCACTCAGGAGAGGCAGTGATTGGCTGCTGGTAATGGCAGCGCATTACCGCTAGATGTGTATCTGCTTCTCTGTGCCCTGTAATGATGCTCCGCTTAATCCACCCCCCCCTCATCCACCCCCCCACCCCGCGAAATCTGTGTCCCGCATTATGAAACATTCTGCAGGGGGAATGGACCAGGGCATGAGGAAGATGATGATGGTTAATGAGGAAGGGTTGGGGAAGGCAAGCAGCAGTCACCTGAATTACACACACATTCACAGTGATGTGCCCACATATATGCACACACACACACACACATACACACACACACACACACACACATACACATATATGCACACACACACACACACATACACATACACGCACACACACACACACACACATACACATATATGCACACACACACACATACACATACACGCACACACACACAAACACACACACACACACACATTCACCCAAGCACACACCCACAATATGCTTTGCATTAGGCTTGTCATTGCAAAAACATGGGAGGCTTCACATTCCACAGTCATTCCTCATATATCTGCAAATATTACAAAGCAAGAAATGTAAAAATTTTAACGGCTCACACACACAATTTACACAATGTCCTTTATTATAAGCCCTTGTGCTGTTATAAATTCCAGGTAGTTCCCATGTTTGGACCCTACAGAGTAGAGCTCTCAGGCTTTACATTCAGGTCCTTACAGAGTGAAACAGAGATCAGAAGCAGAGCTGAAGAGCTGATTCCACATCACTAATATACACGCTGATGTGACTCACTGGGGGGGCCTGCGTCTACATGAACCTTTCTGAGCGTGCGGCCGGTTCAGCGATGGGCTCGCGTCGCCTCCAGGGCTCTTTCCCTGTGGGTTCTCTTTCTTTTTTTTGGGGGGGGGGGGAGTTGCGAGCGAGCTTGCGTCGCTGAGCCCACCCAGGGCTCGGTCCGGGGGGGGGGGGGGGGGGTTGGGCGGGGGCGCTGAGAGAGATTCGGCAGCAGCTGCATGGCAGTTATTTTTAAGGAACAGTTGCCCTTCTCTTCCCCCTCTGCGGCTGACCTGCACAAACAGCCCCCCCTCCAACCAAAACTTAACCTTCTGCCAAGGACAGAGCTACTCACATGGGGTATACCTGCACACACACTACTATAGAACAGCACACACAGGTATACCTGCACACACACTACTATAGAACAGCACACACAGGTATACCTGCACACCCACTACTACAGAACAGCACAGACAGGTATACCTGCACACCCACTACTACAGAACAGCACAGACAGGTATACCTGCACACCCACTACTACAGAACAGCACAGACAGGTATACCTGCACAAGCATTACTATAGAACAGCACAGACAGGTATACCTGCACACCCACTACTACAGAACAGCACAGACAGGTATACCTGCACACACACTACTACAGAACAGCACAGACAGGTATACCTGCACACCCACTGCTATAGGGTGTACCTGGACACCGTTCTACCTGTGAGGTAAAAAGCTCTCCTGCTTGTGTTTCCAGTCGAGGATGGAGCACACAGTGGCAGTCTCTCCATCACTGATAAGATCAGTTAAATTAAGATTTTTAAATTAAGATTTGGCCGATTTTATTGGTGGATTTGTACCCAATGGGTAATAGGTAGGCGTGTAAAAGTAGCGTTTTAGAACACAGAGGCCCCGTTATCATCCTCATAGACGCTGCAGGCTCCTCCGGCTGAATATTTCTGATCTGGCACAGACCCAGCTAAATGTTTTCGGCCTGGGGCTGGTTTCACACAAAAAATGCAACGTACGAGCGAATATCTGAGATGTCTCTCTCCCTCTCTGACACACGCACACACACAAATTCCATTTTACAAACGCATTTCGTCGAGAAATCGGCCGCGGGGAAATCATCGCCATTCCTCCGACTTCCACCGTTTCAACGGCAACGCGCGTGCTCCTGAACGGCACGTGAACATTCCGTTCATTGAGAATAGATCCGCACCGGTGCACATAGCGGATGTTCTGCAGTGAACAAAACAACATGATTGTCAAAAACCGCGATTATCCGTATACACACATTTCAAATGAAATGCCATCGTATCCGTTCATTATGTGGTGTAATGAGGTTGATCATGATAATTAACGCAAGTAAACGATGTGTACTCAGATTACAGAAATTTCTGCAGACGATTAAGGGAAAACTGTCCATGCGCCCAACTTAAAATATAATACATCTTTAGGCGAGGGTGCTAAATCTAACTTGCCTAAATATTTAACACTAAAGCATTTATGCATCAATATTGCTGAAAGAAATGTCCGTGAGTTTGGCGTCAGACATGTCACACAACGGTTATTTCTTCTCGCAGTGATCTGCATTCGTAACGGACCAGTGCGACCACTGGTCCAAAATGTAGGCTGTTCTTCTTCGCTGTGCAAGTAAAACGAACAACGTAGATACGCGGGATGAGAAGGTAGGTTTGGGGTAAGCATGAAGCCATAGCAGATTCAACATTTAGTGAAACGAGTTTGTTAAAAAAAAAAAAAAAATTTAATTAAAAGCAATCTGTGAGTTTTTAAAAAATCTGTGAGTAAAAGTGGTTGCATAACCTATTGCTTTCAAAGCCTGTAATTCCATAGCGAGAGTAAGGGTTTTTAAAAAACATTTCGATTGCTGCTGTTACTGGCGTTTTATTATTTGTTAGTTTGAGTTTTTGGAATTCATTGCAAATGTAATTTCTGTCTTCAAACCTTTCTGAGTGTAAGTAACAGCCGTAGTTTCACCGTTTCGCAGCACGTGATTTTATGAATCCACCATCTTTGTTGCAGGGTCTTGTTAACACCTCTGCTAATTTTGATGGTTTGCTTGTTATAGACAGGAAATGGAAACACTGATGCACAGAATGTTAATTGCTAGATGTAAAGTATCAGGGTGGTGTTCATGGCGTCTTTATTCTGCAATTTCAGAGGCCCTGTGAAACATTGTATCAAATTAAAAGGCAATGATGTCATAATGATGTTAGCCAGTGTTCAGCTGTGAAAGAAGCAGGCTGTTTTACATTTCTGAAGCGTTTGTAATAGAAATATAATAGGACACTCGGATTACGAGGGGTTACGCATTTTTTGCATTTTCGAAAGATGTGCAGTTGCTTGATGGATGGAACCGTATGAAGAGCACTTCAGGAAGCGATTTGCACAAGCCGTTTGAAAGTGAAACTTTCAGCAGGAGAGCGAAGCCCGCGTGGTCTCGCAGACGCTGAGAAGTGACATTGCTTTGTATTGCATCAGGTTTTTACATCACAAAACCAACAGCATCCAACGGGGTCCCTAAATTATGCATCCCCGGAATAAGGAAGCTTTCTGTTCCATAGCGCCCCGCGCTGTGTTTAGCGTTGTCCCGCGAAAGCGCGCGTTTCCTCTCATCGCCCCGCGAAGTTCCGCCGCTCTTCACAGACTCATTAAGGGAATATTTTCTGAATGAAGCAGCGCGATGCTCCGGGGCACGGCACGCGCGCCCACAAGCGTGGATCTCAAAGCCGGGAGAACAGAGCAGCTCTCTCTGCGGTCCGCTGCCGCGCGGCGACGCCACGCGCATTCACCTGCGCACTGGATTATCTACTGTCATTTTCATTCAGTTGTTCAGGCTCATCCGTTGTTGACCTGTTTGTTTTGTGTACTTTTTTTTTTTTTTTTTTTTTTGAAACGGCAGTTTTAAAAGTAAAGGTGAAAACGGCCCTTTTTTGACGCCTAGAACCTGTGCAGGACTCACCGGAAAAGTTCTGAACCCCGGCAAGGACATGAGTACATCCAGGTCAAAGGTCAAGATAGAGAGCGAGATGAGTGCTATGTGGTTCCCTCTCCAATGCCGTAGGCACAGCGCGAGGCTGTGTTAGATCGTCCGTATCGTCGGGTGAGTGGGAGCGCACAAAACGTAGTTTAAAATGTTCTGCTGTCGTCACAGAGCAGGAGAGCCTACACTTAAAATCAGTCCACCCGCCAAGATGCCCAGCCCTCCCGCCTCTCCGGTAATAAGCTATTTCTCAACAACCGATTTTGCGCGTAAACAAACAGCAGCACGTGGATCTGGAATTATAAAAATGTCAGCACAAAACCAACAAGTGCAGTTGATCCATATTAAGCCGTTAAATTGCGAGAAAAACAGAGGGGAAGAAAAAAATGAGATGCTTAAGAGTCATTAAAGTTGCATGACGGGCCTCTGCGCGCGAGCGGAGTGCGACTGCTCCACTATCAACCGCGGGGAAGACATAAACTAAGCAAGCAGCGCGTATTACTGCGCGCAACGTCTGTGGCACGGTATTTATATCACAACAGATCTATAGCATATCGCCCAGGCCTACAGCCTCCGCACAATCACGCGCCACAAGTAGGAATCAGAGATCAGGGTCGGCAGTTTATCTCTCAGAGGAAACGATGGCAGTCGCTTTTGTGCTTCTGTCTGTTGGGGCCTGTGAATATAAACAGAACTACCCACGTTGCCGGGTGTGGTTTTGTCATTTAATGTTAAAAGGCAAGCGGGTAGTCAGACGTTTTCACGACTAATTGCAGTGTAGATACTACTAAATTAAAAAACATGGCTTGGTTATTTTAATGTACTTTTCTTCGAATAATCACTGTGCCATAGAGCACAAGGTTAAACCTTTACACTACCATGTTTATCCAGCTACACAACACAGGCTTGAACCTTTATACCACCATGTTTATCCAGCTACACAACACAGGCTTGAACCTTTATACCACCATGTTTATCCAGCTACACAACACAGGGCTAAACCTTTATACCACCATGTTTATCCAGCTACACAACACAGGCTAAACCTTTATACCACCATGTTTATCCTGCTACAGAACACAGGCTTGAACCTTTATACCACCATGTTTATCCAGCTACACAACACAGACTAAACCTTTATACCACCATGTTTATCCAGCTGTATGACACAGGGCTAAACCTTTATACCACCATGTTTATCCAGCTACACAACACAGGCTAAACCTTTATACCACCATGTTTATCCAGCTACACAACACAGGCTAAACCTTTATACCACCATGTTTATCCAGCTGTATGACACAGGGCTAAACCTTCACACCAGCATCTTTATCTGGCCTCTGCATGCTGAGAGACTTTTGCTTAATTAAGCGTGTTTCTAAAATTGCATGTGAAGCCAAACACGCCACAGCCTGTCACATGATTTCATTCTCTGGCTAAAGGTGCCTGCTCAGAGATATGTTTGTGGCATTGCCAAGGCTGCATTGCATGATTTTCATAGGTTTTTATGTGAATTAATACAAGAAATGTTTTAATTTACAGTTCAGTGGATGAGGGTTCTTGACTTCTGGCCATGCTCGAGAATGCATGACAACAGCATGTTTAATGTTTAGTGCTATTTTTTAATTGGTCATCACATGTGCGATTATCACCGAAAATGGCTAGTGTCCAGTCAGATGAATATAAAGAAAACTGTATATTTTATTAATACAGCATTTCAAAGGCAAGATGTGTGGAATGCATTATGGGGTGACGTGCTCTAACTGCACTGATTTCCCTGCGTCGTGTGCGTGAAGCACATTCCTGCACCTGGGATGAAGGTTTAAGTGAGAAACAGAAGCGAAGCAGAGCCCTGAGCTCTCGCATCGAGCGCCATTCTGGCTCTGATCGATCGGCGGTGCCTGTTAGTGAGGCAGTGTGGAAGATGTCAGCGCTTACTCATCAAAAGATCTATACTGCCCTCTTTTGGTCTTCTGAGATTACACAGAGAGAGGTCAAAGGTCACGCAGAACACAGCGCCAAGTAGGGCACCCGCTGTGGTGAGTCAGTGAGTGGAATCGTGAGGGAGAGGGAGCGGGGGAGAGGGACAGAGAGAGAGAGACAGAGAGAGGGAGAAAGAGGGGGAGAGGGAGAGAGAGTGAGAGAGAGAGAGGGAGGAAGAGAGAGAGGGAGAGAGAAAAAGAGTGAGAGAGAAAGAGAAGAAGGGAGAGATTTTCTTTTTGAGGAGAGGGAAGATGAAGACAGATCATTTGCCTGATTGATCGCTGTGAGGGAAGTTTTCAGTCCTGTGGGACAAGCAGGGCCGTGTGCCCCGAGTTTCAAGCCCCTAATAATCACTGAGGAGCCCCTCAGCCCCTGAGAGGGGAACTTCGGGGGCCCATGTCCCATCTCAATGCTGCCCCCCTCCCCAAACAGTTGTGCCAGCTGCTTGGCATTGTGGGTCGGCTGGCAGCGTAGGAGAAGGCCCTCACCCGTACGGCTGTGTGACCCAGTGGGGGGGTGCTCTGGAGAGGGGGGGGCACAGCTTCCTACTAAAGCAAGATTTAAAAAAAAAAAGTATTAAGCAGCAGGCTGGGGGTCCTCTAGAATATACCAACCCCCCCCCCCCCCCCCCCTTCTTCTGGGAAGATTAGAGGGCAGGGAAAGAGGGACGTTTTTTTCCACAGAAGCTGGGTAAACAATGGCGTGTGTCCTCCATATGGGTTTAGCGGGTGAGTTATGTAAATGGTCTCGTATCTCAGCTTGCGATCCGTGTTAGCGCCGCACGCGCCGCCGAGCCCCGTCCTCCGTCCCCGACCCGCCGCTCTGTCACCCTCGCGCGGGTCCCCGTCACTCCGACAGCGCGCACATGTGTCGCGCGTCCGTGAATTATCCATCGCGGCTTAAAGACGCAGCCGCCGTAAATATCCTGCCGTTCGCGTCCGTCGGGGGCATCCAGCTGGCAGAAATGGGTTCTTTTTTCTCTCGTCAAATCGCTTTCATGATTTGATTTCATGCCCACTTACCGGGATCCGTGAAGCTGATTACAAGTACCGCTTCGTTCTATTTAGCACTTCTTCAGGGTGAATCGATATCTGAATTAGCTCTTAGTTATGAGCAGTTAGAAAAAGGACCAGACCGTTTTAATAAGCTCTGTATATCAACATGATGATAAGGCAAATTAAATACTGCTGTACAGGTTGCTAGTGAACAAATGTTACTGACTTTTTTTCAATATGCCATTTTAAAATATACATTTGCAGAGCTTAATTTTTAATTTGAATGTCTGATTCAGCATTGCATTTAATATAAGTTCAGTCAATGCTGATCCAGTTTACCCTCTGATTAATGAACATGTTCTTCACTAAGGGGCTCTTCTTTAAATTTTTTATTTTCTATTTTTTATTTTTTTGCTGGAAATGAGTTTAAAGTCATGGTCAGGAAGTCTGACCATGGTAAAAAGAGAGAACTGAGAACTGAAACGTCAAGTTGTGCAGAAGAACAGCCCAAATAAACAGCTGCCAATAGGCACCACGCTTTAAAAATAATCTGGGGTTTTGGCCCCGTCCATGTTTAGAAGGAGACGTTGTTTTGTGCCCAGTCTGTGAAAATGAGTGCATGTTCGAAAAAAATGACCTTCTGTTTCCTTTGGGTACGTCCATGGCAACCACTAAACCCCCACCGCTAATTTTTCAGCATAATAGATTCTATATTTTCATTTGAAAACCAAATACTAAAAATATTTAATTTTGCAAATATGTGCCTACTGTGGTTAATGAATTTCCTTTTGTCATGTTCAGCAATCAGACTTATGATTACATTTCATTAAATTGTAATATGTCAGGTCATAACTTTTCTCATGTAATGAAGTGCTTTGTGGTTTATTATTTCAGTACGTTTTAAAAGCAACTGTAGCCTGTAGTAGTACATTTATACTTTTAATTTGTTTATTATATTGTTGATATACAGTATGTCAACAGTATTGTGCAATACAAATTAAATCACTTGTGTCGATTGTTTATTTCTATATGACACTTGTGTTATTAAGTATGCGGGCTGTATGTAGTAGTATTAGGTATTGTATTCAAAATAGCACTAATAGTTTGTGCGTAGGAAACATGTGCTTCCCTGCCCTGTGTGTGTGTGTGTGTGTGCATGTGTGTGTGTGTGTGCGTGTGTGCACACCTTGAATGATATCACAGTCTTGACCTCCCCTTGGTTTTGATGGCCATAGCAGAGCTCTACCCTTTAAAGGTGTGAGTGATAAGACTGGTGTGCGTGTGTGTGTGCGTGTGTGTGTGTGTGAGAGAGAACCCGTCCCCTGCAGTGTGTCAGATAATTAATCTGCGTCTGACAAGGACACCTGTAGATGACGACTGGTGCTTCTGTTGCTGTCACGGAACTCAATGAACTGTGTGAGTGTGTGTGTGTGTGTGTGAGTGTGTGTGTGTGTGTGTGTGTGTGTGCGTGTGTGTGCGTGTGTGTGCAGGTGTATGTGCTGTATTATGGGTTTGTTTTAGATGGACAGGCTGCTTATATATTCCACTGTCTTGTCTGGGTCTCACTGTCTCTGAACGTTTCTTTGTGCTTTTTTATTCCTCTCAATAGAAAACAAATAATTTTGTCATTTTTTTACACAACTAATAGGAGCAGCTTCTTATGAAAAACAGAGTCTGCTGGGCTCCTGTAAAAAATAATTAAAATGAGAGCCGCAAAATATTCACGTCATTAAAAATTCATTTTTGGCGGTCAGTCAAGCGTGGTTGTCTTTGAAACCCCTTTTCAGATGCTAAGTGTTAATAAACTCCCAGAAGAATGCGGACTTGATTGAGTTTCCCCCGGATCACGGGAGAGAGAGACGGGGTGGCGGTCCTGTCGAGGCGGGACGCAGCCGCGTAATTGTTCCCCGCGCATACCCCGCTAATTACCGCTGCTGAAAGTAATCTCCGAAGATTATGGCAGCTGTCGCAAATAACAAGCAAGCGATTCCATGCTACATTACGAGAGCGCTTTTCCGAGCGTCTCCGCGGAGCTTCGCGCTTGCGCACGCGCTCGCAACCGCCGTTAATGAATCTCTTTCTCATTCTGCCGGCGCTGATGTTTCCATTTGACCACGACGACGCGGAACAATCCGAGGTTAATTTCCCCCATCTCCGCCAGGTTCATTATTTTACCTGTCACCGCGGACACCCTAAACAATCCTAATGGGCGGCTGATAGAAATTAGTTTTGATTAATTTTGCCACTTGACACTTACCCCCCTCCCCCCCTCGCGCTTTGTTTAAACGTGCCGTAGGTGTGCGCGGGCAGGCGGGAGTCTCCACTGACACTGATTCTTAAAGACTCATTAGAAGGGGATTGAGGCAGAGACAGGAAGTCTCTGGGGCTGCCAGTCAGAGAGCCACAGAGCGTGTGTGCCCGTCGGGGGCGGGGCTAAAGCTGTGTGAGGTGCCACTCGAGGGGGTGGGAGGGGTTTAGAGCGGGAAGACTGGCAGGGTGTGTGCGGGTAGGGAAAAGAGGAAATGGGTACAAATTAATTTCCTGCCGCAAGATGATCAAAGAGCAAATTAGCATTTCCCCCTGATAGCAGAGTGCAAGGATCCCTTATAGACACGCACACACGCACTCACACGTACATGCATACACACACACATGCACACACTCACACACGTGTACACACTCACTCACACACACACACACACACACACTCATGCGTACACACACACTTATACACACACACACACGTGTACACACTCACTCACACACACACACACACACACACACACTCATGCGTACACACACACTTATACACACACACACACGCGTACACACTCACACACACACACACACATACACACACGCACACACACTCATGCGTACACACACACACACTTATACACATGCACACACTCGCACACCCACATATGCACACACACACACACACACTTATACACATGCACACACTCATGCGTACACACACACACAAACACACCCACATAAATACACAGTGGGTCCTCAGTGCTGTACCTAGAGGAGGTGCTCCTACAGAAGGCAGCGTTGGGCTGTGAGCTCATAAATTGGAGGTTGTAGTGTTTTGTTTTTTGTTCTCATGTAACATGGTTGACTTTTCGACCTCTGAAACTAAATTAAATAAACAAGAAAATCTCACTAGTTCTACTGAAAGTTCCAGCCTAGATACACTAAACTGAGCTAAGAAATGTACCCCTAATTAGTGCATTTTTACACCGTTTCAAATCTCATTGTTTGCTGTTTATTTTTATTTACCTGTTATCATTATCGTCAAATGCAAAGCAAATCAGAACTTGTCATGCAAGGTTCCGTGTTATTTTCTGGCTTGAATGCTCTTCTCATTTCTTTCTTTTTTGGAAGTGTAGGATATTTCAGCATGTATGATGTCACATGAAAGGAATGTATTAATCCCGCAAAACTCAGCAACATCAATGCACATGCCCAATCTTATTTAGGCTTGTTTAGAGTTTTATGAAAAGGGGGGGGGGGGAACACACGTGTGTATTACACACCATTCGCATGGTTCTGTTCCCTGAGGATCAGGCCGACTCTGAAAGTGCGCTCTCCAGTATACACACTGTTCTCCTCAGATTGCGCGGCTCGTCCGCGTCGCGCGCAGCTGAAGCTCCAGTTAGCGGCTCTCCCGTCCGCGTCGCGGCGAGCCGGGGAGATGGCGGGAGTTTGAGCCGGGGAGATGGCGGGAGTTTGAGCCGGGGAGATGGCGGGAGTTTGAGCCGGGGAGATGGCGGGAGTTTGAGCCGGGGAGATGGCGGGAGTTTGAGCCGGGGAGATGGCGGGAGTTTGAGCCGGGGAGATGGCGGGAGTTTGAGCCGGGGAGATGGCGGGAGTTTGAGCCGGGGAGATGGCGGGAGTTTGAGCCGGGGAGATGGCGGGAGTTTGGGGCGGGCGGGCGGGCGGGCGGGCGGGCGGGCGGGCGGGCGGGCTGGCGGGCGGGCGGGCGGGCGGACTGGCGGGCTGGCGGGCGGGCGGGCGGGCGGGCGGGCGGGCGGGCGGGCGGACTGGCGGGCTGCCGGGCGGGCGGGCAGGCGGACTGGCGGGCTGCCGGGCGGGCGGGCGGGCGGACTGGCGGGCTGCCGGGCGGGCGGGCGGGCGGACTGGCGGGCTGGCGGGCGGGCGGGCGGGCGGGCGGGCGGGCTCCCTCCCGCTAACCTCCGCGCCGGTCTGCGAGCGATGGTCTTTGATTCTGACGGACGGGTGTAACCGTGTCTTGTAGTCGAGGAGGAAAGAGAACAAAGAGAGAAGAAGAAAAACAAACAAACAGAAAGAAAGAAAGAAAGAATAACATGATGGCTCCTCGCTCGTCCGGAGGTTCAGAGGGAAAGTAGAGAGGGAGAGAGAGAGCCTGACGGGGGATCCTGAAATTGGAAGGGACTGGGGAAGCAGGCTCTCTTTGCTGGGGGGTGGGGGGGGGGGGGGGGGGACCGAGCAGGTCGTTAGCAGCTTTGAACCATTTCCAGGGGAAGAAAAGGAACATGATGATGGGGATGGCTCTGTTTGAGGTGCTCAGGTGCTTTCCTCCTTGTCGCTGTTCTCATGAATTATAAAAAAAAGCACGAAGGAGAAGTCTAGATCACTAAAGACGGTTTGTTTGTGCTGTTTGTGTCTTCCTTATAGGTGTCAGTGTGGGGGGGACGTTCTTTACGCCATCGTATCTGGAGTAAGGCCTGATAAATGCGATCTGGCTCCGTATAAATCCTTTAACATGGGCTAAAGATGATCACACAGCAGCAGTATGTAAGGGAATTAGAGTCAGAAAAATGCCCTCCTCACCATTAGAGAACCACCAGAACCTTCAGTATTGCGTTTTCAGACTTTAATTCACCACATTAGTAATCTATCCTGTGGTTTTAATGTCCAGATATCAGACATCCTGGCATTGAGTTTCATGTAAAGACTGGCAATAGAATAACACTTTTCAATGGTTGAGGTGGTGTGTGAGTAACTGAATATTTCAGACTTGTTTTGAATTAAAAAAGCTCAGTTTGAACCTTCATATATTCAGCTTATTGCCAGAAATGCTCTGTATCAGTCAGCTGTGGGCTGTAGATTGGCCCATTAGAATGAGGTGGATTCCAGCCATATAAATATAATGGGTTGTGACATTGGCTGGGTTTTACAGTTACACCATGATGCTATTTATGAAGCTTTTGTATCTATGGGAATATTTATGTACTCTTGGGGAAAAAAAAAAAGAAAAAAAGATGGAGGCAAACCGGTTCAGACAGGGAGCTATGCGTTGCCAGGCAACGGTAAGCATCAACACCGTCAGCTGTCAGCTTCCCATCATGGTAAAGGGAGGGAGGGCCTCTTCACACAGTGCAGTAAGCAGCTCTCTGTCTTAAACTACCCAGTGAGAGGGCTCGTGCCCTACGCCCGCTGGGCTGAAGGTTTGCTCCTCCACCTGTGGTTGGGCTCCACCTGTAAGGTGAGGACCTGCTCCTCCACCTGCGGTTGGGCTCCACCTGTAAGGTGAGGACCTGCTCCTCCACCTGCGGTTGGGCCCCACCTGTAAGGTGAGGACCTGCTCCTCCACCTGCGGTTGGGCTCCACCTGTAAGGTGAGGACCTGCTCCTCCACCTGCGGTTGGGCTCCACCTGTAAGGTGAGGACCTGCTCCTCCACCTGCGGTTGGGCTCCACCTGTAAGGTGAGGACCTGCTCCTCCACCCTGGGCTTCACAGGTCCTCCTGACTGTGCAGCGCCTCACTTCAGTCACAGACAGGTAGGCGTGGCTCGTTTGGAGCAGGGCGGGGTTAAGTGTGGCTCGTTTGGAGCAGGGCTGCTCATCTGTGACTCACTAGAGTTCAGCCTCTGTGACTCGTTAGAGATCAGTGACTACATGTCCCATGATCCTCTCTGTGTTCAGCAGCACAGATTGAAATACAGCAAGCAGGAGCAAGTTATGCTCCTGTCTGATTGTTGATGCAGTATGAAGGAGCTGTGCTGATTGGCTGCTCCTCGGTTGTGTCTGTGTGTGTGTGTGTGTGTGTGTGTGTGTGCTATTTATTTTTTATTAATGTGTTTTTTTTTCCCATGCTCCTTTGCTCGGCAGCTCTAAATTAGCAGTGACATATTTGGGTTGCCGTGTGAACAGCGTCGTCCCGCCGATGCGTGACTGAGCCGCGCCGCGTCTGAAGCTCTGCTGGCGGAGGGGCGGAGCCCCGCGCACCACCGCCCCCACCCCCGCCATCGCCACGCGCTGCCGCGGGACATTAACCACACGACGGGATCTTCCACCTGTCAGGATCCTGAGCCCCCCCACTGCCCCCACCCCCGGCCCCCCGGTCCTCTGATACCCCCACACACACAGTGACGAGGCTGAATTCGAGGTGACCTGGTGATTTTTTAAACTGGGATCTCACTGTGTGTGTGTGTGTGTGTGTGTGTGTGCGTGTGTGTGCGCGTGTGTGATGATGATGGATGGATTGTGGTTTGTTTGTATTTTAGCTGAAATTAGCAGCTGTCCGTCACTGTAGATGAAGTGGGGGGGGGGAGGTGAATGGTGGTATTTGGGATGCTGGGAAGAACACTCACTTTGTACACCTTTGTCTTTCTGACCCGATTCAGAAGCATCAGCCGAAACTGAAGATTCAGACAATAATGATGGTGCCACTGCAGTACCAACAAAGTCAATAATTATTCCATTTACTATACCTCCTACTGTCACTGCTGATGCTACTGTTACTACTACTACTGCTACTGCTACTACTGCTGCTACTGTCACTGCTACTGCTGCTCCTAGTGCTACTACTGCTACTGGTACTGCTACTGCTACTACTGCTGCTGCTACTGCTACTACTTCAATAATAATAATAATAATCTGGGAACAGACATGCACATTTGTATTGTTGTTATTCTTTATGTCTTTATTGTGCATGCAGAACAGTTCGGTTTCAGGGCAGACGAAGGCCAGGAGGGACCGTGACTAATGAGACAGTGACTTCAGTCTGAATATGATAAATTGTTTAGGTCGTTATTTATTTATGAATGTTTGATGTATGGAGTTCAGCTCATGATTAATTCCTTACACAGAACCCCGATCAATATGCGAGATCCGTGGTGGATTTTCTTTAATGTTATTTTTATTGAAAACACGGATCGTCTGCTTTCTTTCCGCTCTCTTTCCCCTCTCTTTCCCCTCCACGTTTTCGTCCGATTGATGTCGGCAGGATATTAACGCAGCTCCCCTTTAATACCGCGCATAATTCCGGGCTCTGTCACTTGCGCGGATCTGTGCGGCTCGTTCAGGACGCCTTGTTAAAAATTAAAGCGCTCGTGTTCCCCTTTCTAATGCTAATAGCGTCCCGCCGCGGCTCGGGGAGGCTCCGGAGAGCGCCGGTGATCTGCGTGAGACAAACGCGCCTTCTTACGGGCGCGCGGGGGGGGGGGGGGGGGGGTCAGGGGGTGATTAGGAGACGCACGTGGACCCGAGCTGCCGGGAGCTCCTTTCACCCCTGAGGTCAGAGCGCCCTGTCACCTGTTCACCTGTCACCTGTCTGCAGCTGATGAGAATGTCATGTGACAAGGTCATGTGATTGCTGCCGCCTGTTACAGTAAATGCCGTTCAGCACAGAAATGCTGTGAATTAATTCCACTCAAACAGACTTTGTCGTCCAAAGGGGTTAAAATGTACTCTCTCATTGTTATATGTACTCTGTCATAGTTAAAATATACTCTCTCATTGTTATATGTACTCTGTCATAGTTAAAATATACTCTATGAGAGCTGATTTACTTAGTAGATATAAGATATGATATACTTTATTGAACCCCATGGGGTAATTTCCTCTGCATTTGACCCATCCTACTATCCTTTATCGTGCTGTAGATATTTAGAACCATCTTCACCAATGAGGGGGCGGTTAGTGTGTGTAATCTACAGGTTGTGGTATCAGCATCAGTGGGGGTGTGGATGGGGGGATGGGGTGTGTGGACAGGGACGGGTGTGGATGGGGGGGGGTGTGGACAGGGGGGCTGTGTTGCTATTGTGTGGTTATGGCTGGCAGGAGCTGATGCATAATTCATGAGGCAGGAGAATATCAGAGGTACTTTGTGTGTGCTTAGTATGCGCATTCTCCCGCTATTCTGAACCCTGCTGGGATTTCCTTCTATTCTATCTATCTGTCCAACTATCTGTCTGTCTACCTATCCATCTGTCTATCTGTCTGTCTGTCTGTCTGTCCGTCCTTCTGTCTATCTATCTATATGTCTATCTATCTATCCATCCATCCATCCATCTATCTATGTCAATCTGTCACCGTCTCTGTTTATTAGTAAATCTGTTTACACATATTAGGTTATTAGTTACTTATTGATCCGTCTATTTCTTGAATTTCTTTTGTTATTTATTGACCCTTCTGTCTGTCTGATTATTTGACTTTCTGTTTAGTTATTTAATTATTTACGTGCGTAATCCAGCTCAAGGATCCCAAGTCCAGGAGCCTAGCCGTGTGAGGCATCACTAGATCAGCACGATTCCACTTCCTCTCAGACTGACTGACAGTAGGTCCTGGGGCGGGCAGACATGTCCCCCGCAACTTTGGGAAAATATAACACCCCCCCCCCCCCCCCCATCCCAAAACAGCCCGAACTAAAGGACCTGTCGCCCTGAAGCGCCGACTCAGTCTGGAAAATGTCAAACGGCGCCAAGGAAAGGAGAACAAAATGGCCGCCGAATGTTTGTTGTCATTTGAAGCGCGGCGTCTGGGTTAATACGGGATTTTTAATTTGATAAGAGCAATTAGGCCGGATGAGAGGAGGGAGTAATTAGTCTGAGCCTCTCTGGCGGGCCGGGGAGGTGGGGGGGCGGGGCCTAGCGCTCAGGGGGAGGTCTCCCAGCTCACCGGCTCATGAATAAGTCATCTGAAGAACGTTCCGGAGGGAAATCTGCCTCTCTGCACGGAGCTGTCCTTACTCTGCGCTCGTCCTCACCAGGTGCACAAACTGCCAGGCAAACACCCCCCCCCCCAACCCCCAGTCACCCCCCCCTTTCAGCTGTGGAGGTACGATACCCAGGATACCCCATGCACCCTGTGTGTTTTTGTATGGGTCCGTGTGTATATGTGTGTGTGTTTGTGTGTATGATGTGTGTGTGTGTGTTTGTATGATTATTTTTGGGAAAGTGAATGTAGGAAGGCTGACATCTGTGGTTTTGGGAATTTGAGCTTATTGTCAGTCTGTGAAACAACTCTGCTCTTTACTCTCAGAGCACTGATCCCCCTGGGCACTGATCCCTCTGAGCACTGATCTCTCTGAGCACTGATCCCTCTGAGCACTGATCACTCAGAGCACTGATCTCTCAGAGCACTGATCCCCCTGGGCACTGATCTCTCAGAGCACTGATCCCTCTGAGCACTGATCTCTCTGAGCACTGATCCCTCTGAGCACTGATCTCTCTGAGCACTGATCTCTCAGAGCACTGATCCCTCTGAGCACTGATCTCTCAGAGCACTGATCCCTCTGAGCACTGATCCCTCTGAGCACTGATCTCCCAGAGCACTGATCTCCCAGAGCACTGATCTCGGATGCAGGCGTTGGGGCTTGGGCCACAGACGAGCTCGTGCTCGCGGGTGAAACCTCAGTGTGGTTCTACACTCGTTCTTCTCACACTTGTCTGATTTTTAATGCTAATAATTAAATCTCTTAAGGCAGATGCAGGGATTTTGACACTTTGATTGACACCTCTGAAGGCACAGAATAAAACAGATTTTGGGAGGGAAGGAGTGGATGGCGTAAATCTGAAAGAAACATCTTTCGCGAAAATCATAAGGACGGCGAAACTTTCTATTTATAATCACGGCGTTTGTGTACATTGTGAATGATCTGTAAACAGACGGATCGAAAATGCGGAAGGTATTGATTGACTGAAAAGCAGACAGATTGACAGTTCTGAGGTGCCGCGTCTTTTGGATGCTGAGGAGAAGCATCCCTTTTTTCGCGGAACTTTTCCCTTTTTTTTGATTCGCGCTGTCCCAGGAGAGGCTGATTGGGAAGATCAATGCGGAATTCCACCCTCTTCCCGGCATGAAAGTCCGGCGCGTTCCGGGCGTCTCTGAAGGGAACTCAGAACCTGCCGGCGCGGTCCAAGGGAAGCAGGCTTTCGAATGCAAAGCTGAGTTGTGAGGAAACAGCGGTGAGTTCTTTGCGAGGACGGGGGAAAGAGAAATGCCTTCAAAGGAAGCTGCAGGATCTGAAAAACTGATTTTGAATAGACATCGGCCAGCCTTCTCTCTCCTCCTCTCTCTCCCCCTTTCTCTCGCTCCCCCCTTTTCTCTCTCTTTCTCACTCTGACTTTCACACATACGCACAGTCTCTTTTTTCTCTTTCCGATTAAACTTCTGAAATGATTTCATAAATGTGTAAAAAGGGAAAATAAAGATAGAAAGCAAAAAGGAGAGATTTAAAACTGACAATGTTGATTAAATCATTATTATTATTATTATTATGACTGATTATGATGATGATGATTATTATTAGTTGTTGCAGTAGCAGTAGTAGTAGTATATCTAAGAAGTTATTTGAAACCATTTTTCACAAAACAAAAAAGTATGAGTATGATTGTGTGAAGTGTAAAACATTCCGTGTGCATCTCGGAGATCGCTCTTAAGAACTCCGAAGAAAAAAGTTTTTAAAATCTTAAATCAAAGGCTGACCCATGTTACCATGGCGCTGTCAATCACCGGTTTCCGGGGCGATGTCTGGAGCAGACTCTCAGCGCGCGATGGCGGTGATATTAACCCCGCGTGACCCTGGACGAGCCGCCGGTGCTGTGGGGGACACCAGGCCGGCGTTGCCACGGCGGCGTGAGCGCGAGAGAGGGGACCCGCGTCCTAGCAACGGCATGGACCACCTGCCCCCCCAGCATCGCTGACGGGGAGAATGGGGGCACTTTCACCTCTCCGTAATAGTGTAGCATAACCCCCCCCCCCCACAAACCCGCCAACCCACCCCCTCTCTGTGTTGGGAAATGGGGAATATCCAGTGCAGAAACCCCCCCCACCCCCACCTGCCAACCCACCCCCTCTTTGTGTTGGGAAATGGGGAATATCCAGCGCAGAAATCCCCCCCCCCCTCGTTATGAGGACAGGGGCGTGCGGCTGAAGAGCTCGCTGAACGCACACTCAGGCCAGAATCCCAGAAGAAGAGCACGCCAGTGCTGTGCCAGGCTCTCCCCGTTTTAATACAGAAAAGCAATTAAAGCAGGTCCTCCTGATAATACCCAGCCTTCATTAAGCCTGGCCCCCCCCACACACACACACACACACACACACACACACACACACACACACACACACACACACACACACACACACACACACACACACACACACCCATCACACAGCAAACAAATGAGCTATTGCTCTCTCTCTCACTCCCTCTGTCTCCCTCTCTCTCCCTCTCTCCTCTATCTCTTCCTCTTTCTCTATTTCGTTCACTCCCTCTCTCCTTCTCCCTCCCTCCCCCTCTCTCGCTTTCTCAATTTATTTCCGCCCTCTCTCCCTATTTCCCTCTGTCTCTTTCTCTCTCCCCCCCTCTTGCTCTCCCCCCATCACCCCAGCGCTGTGTGAGTTGTAAGTACACATTAAAGGTTGTGAGGGGTGATGATGGTACTCAAGGACAGGATTGGCTGTGGGACCCCCCGCTCCCCCCCCCACCTCAGAGGGGGGCACATGCGCCCTGCTCTCTCTCCAGCTGCCAGAGCTCATCAGAACCATCCTGTCTCTGAAGGGCACAGCGGGGGGGGGGGGGGGGGGGGCACTGGGACCTGTGAGTCCGTCAGGAGGCGTCCCGCGAGGGTTCCCCCGAAACCACAGCATCTGCAGATAAACGCAGCGGCGGGGGGGCGGGGGGCGGACAGAGGGGGGTCGGGGCAGGGCAGCGGACTCAGAGAGATGCAGCCGGAGATGACAGGACTCTCTCTCTCTCTCTCTCTCACACGCAGGTGTTTGTGTAGAGAGGCAAATAGAGAGAGAGGGTGCAAGAGTGAGAATGCATGTGTGAAAGTGTTTGTGTGAGAGTGTGTGTGTGTGTGTGTGTGCGCGTGTGTGTGCATGTGTGTGTGTGTGTGTGTGTGTGTGCATGCTGCCAGCGTTGGTATCTAAAGAGCAGATTTTTCTGGGTCTTTAAAGAGGAGTAATTAAGGGGAGCGTATCTAACTCAGAGCAATTAATGAGGTTTGGGCCCAGGAGCTGCGTGCTGATTGGCTGCAGCCTTGAAAGCCAGAGAAGCCAGGGAGGCCAGGGAGGTCCTCCGTCCCAGGTAGCCAGGTAGCCA
>NC_049203.1:1394493-1424493 GCF_013347855.1 Anguilla anguilla
AAAACTCCCCTGATGGAGTTTTTCACTCGTTAGCAGTTATGAGCCGAGCTCGCGGTGGTTGTCAGGAGCAGGTCGAAATTGTGTCATTATTCGAGCGCCGTTTTTTATTTATTCACGACAGAAACCTGACACGCAAATGGCCGTTAATTACGCGGGGGGATCGCCGGCTTTGCGCGAGTGCCCCGACCCCGCGGGGTCTTTGTACCGGGCCGCCGTGTTCTGAAGCCAGAGGGCAGTGGCGCGCCCAGGACGCACGCGGCAAACGGCAGAACCACAGGTTTATTACGTCGCAGCCCGTACGCATGCACAATACAATAGAACCTGCCCCGCAGTCAGATTTACATTTTAAGTGTGCGCAAAAGGAGAACTCATGTTCAACTATTCAGCTATTGCATTCGGGCAGCCTTTCAACACACCATAAAATAACACAGTTCAGTTTCATCGAAAGTCTTGAGGAAAATTACTGCCGTGAACATTTGAGTAGGGCAGCCGGTCACTGGTCTTTAACTTCTGAGTTATTTTTCTCTCTTTTTAATTGAGACGTAATGACTTCTTCCATTTTCTCTGCTGAGACCACTCAGGTCATTTAGTGAAATTACATCTGCTCTTTGCAGAGCAGTTAGGTCCTTATTAGTTGAAGCAAGAACACAAAAGTGCCCCGTATGTAGACATACCCCGGCCCAGTCCCTGCCTGCTCTGAGGGATACTTTATAAATAAAGCTATTATGATATCATAATAAATTATAATTTATCATTATTTTCCCCATTGCCTATGGTACCTCTCCTCACTGACCTACACCTCTCTGCTCCACCTTTTTTCTGCCTCCAATGGCGTCTCCAACACGCCTCCCCCCCCACCCATCATCATCATCATCATCTCCTTGACCAATCACAGACGACCTCATATCCCCTCATGAATGCTCCCCTCCCCCTTCCTGCCAAATGCCCCCCAAGCCCCCCCTCCCAGCCACCCCATTATCTGTGTAGCCCCAGAGTAAAGAGTAATGAATCTGACAGAGGTAGGCACAGCAGAGGGGGAAATATGCCGCCTGTTCGCCTGGTCAGGAGCACAGCAGCCTGTAATGAGTCCTTATGAGAGCCCAGCTCAGGCGAGGGGGGGTGGGGAGGGGGGGCAGGGGCACAGGGGGTGGGGGGGTATTGAGGGGTGTTCTGAACATGGCGGAGGAGGGAATTCATGAGCTGTCATTTCTCTGTGTTATTAGAGCAGTGTTAATCATGGGGGGGTATGTCTCTCTCTTCCACATCGACATTCCTTTTATGTGAACATGAGCGTTAAACTCTTTCTTCACCAGCTCAGTTTGGTGAGTTCGTATTTGTGATTTCTGAACTCTGGATGTGTTAATATCCAACACACTTTTCGTGTTACTACTTTTGGGTTTTTCACAAACATGAAAATCTGCATGTTACAAAGGGAGACCTTCTAACACAGTCTGTTTTGAGAGCAACACATATGTGTGTCGTCCTTAATTAGACACGCGGGTGTGTTTTTAACGCATCTGTTTTGAGAGCGCAGTGCTTGTAGTGACCTTTTTCGTTAGTGTTGTTTCCTGTAAATGCTTATGTGAGCAATGTTTCACCAAACTGTCTGTCAGACAAATAAACGCACTAATATATGAACACCGGCACTCTGTAAAACTGTAGCAAGAATTATATATCGCAGACATTTAATGCCGCTGTGGATAACCGAGAAAAATAGGCGGAAAATACTGTAAAGTGTATATAAATAAAGTTCCCCATTTCTCACCACAGGCCTTCCTCCCTCCACCCAGGGCTGCGCGGCTGTAATTGCATTACTCTTAATGTAATAGGCCACGCTTTAGAATAACTACAAATTGGGAGATAATTTATGGCGGCCGTAATGGGAAAAACACGTCCTCGCTTTCTTTCGCCTTTATATTTCCTTTTAAAGCCCCACCTCTCATTTATGTGAGCATTAATACAGAATGCATGTCCCAGAAAGTATGAATAAAACATTCGTGCACCAAGTATTTTCCTGTAAAATATTTTCCATGCACAAGCATTTCTAATTGTGTCCGGGAACAACGGGCATAATAAAGCTTTCCTAATGAGCGCTCGTTCTCCTGTGTCTTAGTGCTGGAACCCGGGTTCGCAGGCATTGGGGAATGCTTTCCTATTTATAAAACTCTATATGTGTGGATAAAAATACTCCCATTCACTCCGTTACGCCCCGTCATATCCATCTTTGCTCTGTGGCTAATGGTCGTGTCGAGCGGAGAGTCATTTTATCATCTGAAAACATTCCGTAAAGGAAATCCGCAGGAGTTTATCTACCTTTAATCCGAACAAAGTGAAGCCGTTCTCAAGAACGTTAGCTGGAAAAAACATTTATGCTTCTGTTTCCCAGAATCAAAATCAAATTATTATTATTTTTTTGAATAATAAAGTGATGAAATTTAAAATAACGGAACTTGAAATCGAATTTAATGTTTTAGTTTAATCTCTTCTCTTCTCTTCTTCTGTGGTGAGATTATGGCTGTTCTATGAGCTGGGGCAAGTAAAAAGCTTTTCGGTAGGTACTAGATCAGATATATGTTACAGTATTTTTTTCAGTGTTTATTACACATGTTACAGTGTGTCTATAGAGTCTTTATTACATTTATTACAAATGTCCTGTACTGCACAGCACAGTCACATTTAAAACCTCTGCACACATAACCTTTGATTTACTCTGGAATGTGTTTTGGTTCATATCAAATCTGACCTGGTGGTGCACCCTGTTTTTTTTTTTTTCTAGGTCCCTACTGGTGGTTTTTATAGAGATGAGAAATGTCCAAAGACGGGTAGGCGTGTTTCCCGAATCAGACAATTCCATCACAGCAGCAAAGTCCTGAATTATTAATCATATTTTCCCTTTAAACATAATTTAATAAGTCAGCTTGAGAGAAAGTGCCTGATGTCATCTTTACGAGATGTTAAAAGGGGAATGTGACTGAACAGGGCTGTAATGGGCTGTACAGGGACAGAGGGGAAACAATGTCGCTCGCTCCACACACACACACACACTCACACACACACACACACACACACAGAGCCCCTTGCTATCCTCACATACACACACACACAGTACACACAGAAACACACACACAGACGCACACACAGACTACACACACACACACTGTCCCATGCTGTCCTCACACACACTATACACACACAGTCCCATCCTGTCCTCACACACACAGTGCAGTGCTGATTGGCTGTGGCAGGTGCACACACAGGACAGTGTTTTACCTGTCTGGCCTGGAGGCAGTGCCCACCTGTCCCCCCTCCTCCGTGTCCCGGGATACTCAGCGAGGGCAGAGTAACATGGAGCACCTGCAGCCTGACTTTGGGCTGGGTGGAGTCTGCATACGTGCCTCTAATCTGCCCAAACTGGGGTCCCCTGCCTCCCCCTGCTGAGTGACGTTGGGTGAGAAACCCTTCCCTGTCCCACCACATCTTCTGTCTCTAATCTGCCCAAACTGGGGTCCCCTGCCTCCCCCTGCTGAGTGACGTTGGGTGAGAAACCCTTCCCTGTCCCACCACATCTTCTGTCTCTAATCTGCCCAAACTGGGGTCCCCTGCCACCCCCTGCTGAGTAACGTTGGGTGAGAAACCCTTCCCTGTCCCACCGACAGGCTTCCGGAAAGGCGGGCCTTTCATGGGAGGGGTGGGGGCGGAATAATTTCCGCTGTTGCATGCACTCCCCGTCAGACTCCCTTTGCGCCTCAGCCCCCCCCCCCCCCACGTGCAGGCCCCCCCACGCGCAGGCCCTCTCTCACGGCTTCACAAACGGCCGTCTCTCTGCTTTTTCATCAGCCTCAAAAGCGGAGAGAGGGAAAGAAGGAATGAGGAGGAGAGAGAGAAAAGGAGGAATAAAGAGAACTGTTCGCCCCGCCCACCGCCCAGGTGCAGGACGCGTGTGTCGCTAGCACACGGCTAGCGCACGCCTGACAGACCCCGGAAAGGTCGCCCTGCTGCTGGGGCGGCCGCTTGTCGTCCGCTATGATCGCACAACGCCTGATTCTGCAGGAGAGAGGGGAAGAGGCTCCGACAGCCGGCTCACTCTGTCCCACAAACTCACCTCCAGTTTGATCCGGCTGTTTCTACGGCAGTGCAGCACCTAGTGGCAGAGCCGTGCCACTGCACCTCAGCACCAGCTAATTCAGGCTGTTCAATGTCTCCAAATGTCCACAGAATACACTCTTTTTTTTCTCTAAATTTTCTGGAATCTCTCCCCTTCTTCATCTCTCTCCTGAGTCTGTGTTTTTTTACTTTCTGCAAGTTTTTTTCAGACAAAAGGAGGGATGGGGAAAATATTCGTATTGTACTTCAGGTTGACTTAACGAGTGAATTTAATTAATTTTTTTTTTGGGGGGGGGGGGTTTAACATTCCTGTTCCCAGAGCAGGAAAGCGTTTCCTCAGCCGCGTCAGACAGGGGTATAACCACACCGGCACTTTCCCCGCACGTCGAGAGCTCCACCGATGACCTGCGAACGATTATCCTCTCTCTCCCAGCGCGTCTGGCTCTGGCTTCGGCCCGAGCTGCGATAATATTTGTTTTGCCTTAAATGTCACGGCTCACGGCGAAACGGGGGGGGGTTAACGGGCGGGCGGGCGAGGAGCGGTTCCGTCACCGAGCCGGTACGGGCAGGGGAGCGGGTCTGTCAGCACCGTGTTCGGGGACGAGCGAATACTCCCTGGGTTTGAGCTGATCGCTTTCGCCCTGGCCCTGACCGAACCGCACAGCTCACTGTAATTCTCTCTGTGAAAAGGTTTCTCTCCACGACCTACAGACCGACAGACAGCATTAATGGGGACGGCATTCACGTACAGCCTGCTTCAAGCATTAGAGAGAGCTGTACGACCTGCTGAACTCTCCTGGTTTACTGCCAAACTTCTGTTTCAAGTTGATTTCCGTATCTGTTCACATCAATATACAAGAACTAATTATTCACTAATACCTTTAGAATCACAGTGTTGATCATTTTCTATCTTGTTTCCTGATATAAATGTTCTTCCTCATCCCACTGTTTGTGACAGAGCGAAGTTAGGCTTTAAATTAACTGTGACCTCCGACCCTTTCCCTTATCCAGTGACTGTAGGGGAATGGAGAAACTCTGATGTGTGTTGTATGTGAGGACAGACAGCATGCAGAGACTCTGATGTGTGTTGTATGTGAGGACAGACAGCATGCAGAGACTCTGATGTGTGTTGTATGTGAGGACAGACAGCATGCAGAGAGACTCTGATGTGTGTTGTGTGTGAGGACAGACAGCATGCAGAGAGACTCTGATGTGTGTTGTATGTGAGGACAGACAGCATGCAGAGAGACTCTGATGTGTGTTGTATGTGAGGACAGAGAGCATGCAGAGAGACTCTGATGTGTGTTGTATGTGAGGACAGAGAGCATGCAGAGACTCTGATGTGTGTTGTATGTGAGGACAGAGAGCATGCAGAGACTCTGATGTGTGTTGTATGTAAGGACAGACAGCATGCAGAGAGACTCTGATGTGTGTTGTATGTGAGGACAGAGAGCATGCAGAGAGACTCTGATGCGTGTTGTATGTAAGGACAGACAGCATGCAGAGACTCTGATGTGTGTTGTATGTGAGGACAGACAGCATGCAGAGATTCTGATGTGTGTTGTATGTGAGGACAGACAGCATGCAGAGACTCTGATGTGTGTTGTATGTGAGGACAGAGAGCATGCAGAGACTCTGATGTGTGTTGTATGTGAGGACAGAGAGCATGCAGAGACTCTGATGTGTGTTGTATGTAAGGACAGACAGCATGCAGAGAGACTCTGATGTGTGTTGTATGTGAGGACAGAGAGCATGCAGAGAGACTCTGATGTGTGTTGTATGTGAGGACAGAGAGCATGCAGAGAGACTCTGATGTGTGTTGTATGTGAGGACAGAGAGCATGCAGAGACTCTGATGTGTGTTGTATGTGAGGACAGAGAGCATGCAGAGAGACTCTGATGCGTGTTGTATGTAAGGACAGACAGCATGCAGAGACTCTGATGTGTGTTGTATGTGAGGACAGAGAGCATGCAGAGAGACTCTGATGTGTGTTGTATGTGAGGACAGAGAGCATGCAGAGACTCTGATGTGTGTTGTATGTGAGGACAGAGAGCATGCAGAGACTCTGATGTGTGTTGTATGTAAGGACAGACAGCATGCAGAGAGACTCTGATGTGTGTTGTATGTGAGGACAGAGAGCATGCAGAGAGACTCTGATGTGTGTTGTATGTGAGGACAGAGAGCATGCAGAGAGACTCTGATGTGTGTTGTATGTGAGGACAGAGAGCATGCAGAGACTCTGATGTGTGTTGTATGTGAGGACAGAGAGCATGCAGAGAGACTCTGATGCGTGTTGTATGTAAGGACAGACAGCATGCAGAGACTCTGATGTGTGTTGTATGTGAGGACAGAGAGCATGCAGAGAGACTCTGATGTGTGTTGTATGTGAGGACAGACAGCATGCAGAGACTCTGATGTGTGTTGTATGTGAGGACAGACAGCATGCAGAGACTCTGATGTGTGTTGTATGTGAGGACAGACAGCATGCAGAGACTCTGATGCGTGTTGTATGTGAGGATAGAGAGCATGCAGAGACTCTGATGTGTGTTGTATGTGAGGACAGACAGCATGCAGAGACTCTGATGTGTGTTGTGTGTGAGGACAGAGAGCACGTAGAGAGTCTTTGTCCTTGAAAGTCCCTTGCAGGCACACTTTCATAACCCCCTCCTTCCTTCCGTTTATCACGTTAACGGTTAACGACTCCAGATGTTTTTATTCTACCTTTTTTTTTTTATCCGGCTAAATTGTTAATTGAATCTGGCCGTAAAACAGCAGATGCTTTCCGCGCGGAACACAGAGACTCAGGGTGGACGGGGGGGGGGGGGGGGGGGGGGGGGGCGGTGGGGGGGGGGGCGGTGAGATGGGTCGTATTCGGCTGGGCGAAGTGTCGTCCGTGTCTCCCTTTCCTGGGTGGACTGTCATCCGTGTAACCCCTTCTGCGCCGAGGATCGCCCTGGTGACAGGGTCTCCGACTCTGCGGTATGACCGAGCAAGATGGCCGACGCGATGGCGAGGGCGCAAGGGGGCGAGGGGGACAGTGGCACAGCTCAGGAGCACAGCTGTTCCTCCTGAGGGAAGCAGGCCTTGTTTTTGGTGGGGCGTCCAAGAGGTCCTCCCTGAGCTGGATTCTTCAGATCTGCAGCGTACTCCCACTGTGTGAGTGTAAGAAAATGTATCAGCATGTAAAATAATAAGCACATCTGATACTCAGAAGTGGGTGGAAAGCAGGCATAGTGGCCATTTTAGGCAGGGAGGGAGAGGGAAAGAACGAAACGGTGTTTGTGGTCCCCGTAGCTGAGAGCTGTCAAGGAATTAACAGCATTACCGCCATTTACCGAAACTCCGTGACCCCTCGCAGTCCTGCGGATCGAGGCACCTGAGGGAGGCGGCGGGCCGTCCTGTCACCTTTCTGTTCCGGAAGATTTAACCTGCGGGGGTGAGCGGGAGGCGAGCCTGTGACCCGCTGGTCAGTGACCGCGATGCGCGATGGGGCGGCGCTGTTTACGCGAGCGGAATTTCCCGTGACAAACGCGGTCAGACCGTCGGTTTTTTTTGCGGTCGGGGGCGGCTGCGCTCCAGTGTTCTTTACGGGACGGCGAGCGAGAGACAGAGACACAGAAAGCCGATAAGCGGCGTTATTTATTTGTTCCAGCACGTGTTTCCCATTAGCAGACGCCCTGTGAGGCTGTGTTTTCACTCCTCACAGCGCCATTAGAAAACAATGTTCTTTGTTCGTGGCATTAGCTCTAAATATACAGCATCTAATTTTACACTCACTTCTCAGGTTTGCAATCACAATATTGGCTTGGAATATCTCCCTCTCTCTCCCGGTCTCTTTCACTCCCTCTACATCTCTGCCTCTCTCTCCCCCACCTCTCTTTCTCTCTCACTCCCTCTCTCTCTGTCTCACTCCCTCCCTTTTTCCCTGGCTTTCTCCCACTGTCTCTCTCTGTTTTATTTAAGGATGTTATTGCTGGCAGCGGCACAGGCCGCAGTCAGACCTTCCGCCCGTTTCCCGCGCGAGATAACCACCCACATGTCATATATCATCCGACCCGTCTGCGTGACACGTCACCTCTCCCGGTTTCTTCCCGCCGTCTCCGCATCCGCGCGCTGCGCGGAGCTCTTCTGCTCAATGCTGCTGGACCGGAACCAGCTGAGACAGAGCCAAGCAGCAACGATAACTAAGATAACGCCATCTGAAACCATTTTTTTTCATTTACAAATCGCTCTAGAAAATATGTTCACACATGATCTTTTTTTTAATGAGCTTGCTCATCATATTATCATATTATTAGATCAACATTTTTTTTATTATACAACTGATGATGTGTAGGCTACTATTGTGGTGATGGTGGTGATGCTTATGATGATTACGATTATGATCATTAATATTATCATTATTATCAGGCTATTTATTTTTTCTTATCACTATATTGACAACATAAATCATTTAAGAATTAAAAGATGAATGAAAACGGCATATGATGATAAAGTCAACGTGTTTGTTTCAGCTTTGCTTTAATCGCGCTTGTTTCACATAATATGTAGTGTCACAGCGCCCCCTGTTGAAAATAAAATCATCTCCTTCCGCGGTGCACCAAAATTAACGTTAATTTTAAGTCACCAAATAGCCTGATACTGTGTGGGGGTCATTAAATCAACTTGTACACATTCACGTGTGTGTGTGCGCGTGCGCGTGTGCGTGTGTGTGTGTGTTAGATGAAGAGCAGGGGCTTTTTATCGTCCAAGCGTCCGGTTGAAATGTGGACCATGTATTGCCTGTTGAGGGCGCAAATGACGCCCTGAAATTGGGACGGCAGGTACGCCATCCCGACAATTTACGTCTTGGCGCGTCTGCATGTCCCATTTTGTTTACCATTCCGGTAGTGACCGAAGAATTGTCAGTTGTGTAGAAGCATCTCATCTGATTTTTGAACATTCAAAGGAAGCATGACCCATGAATGATACACATTTCTCCACACAGCACAAGATTGTTTCCACAAAAAGTAGCCTGTAGTAGCGCAGTGAGTGACTTTGATGAGAATGTCAGTTGTTAGATTAATCAAAGAGGATCGCTCGTGTTTTAATGTTATTTAAAGAAACGTTCCAACCAGCTCATACATTAAAGAACAAGGAGCTGAAAATCTGCCAATTTTCTGTGGTGAATATTTTGCGGATTGAGCGCTTGTCTTATCTGACGACAAATGTTTCTTTGAAGTCTAGATGATTACTTTTCTATGAATAAAAGCGGATTTGTAGCTGTTTTTTATTTCAGATCCGGGCTCGCAGTTTATTCAGTAACTGTAATACAACATTCTAAAAAATAGAACTGCCGCATATATAGGCCAATGTTTCTATTTGAGTTTTATGTACACGCTGACTTGTAGCACTGTAAAAGTCGTTGTCCAGAATACTGGGTATTTAAAAAACGTAACTCGAGCGTGCACGTGTGGCCTTGTGTGCATGCGTGCTTGCGTGAGTGCGTAGACGAGAAAGAATGTTCCATTATCATCAGACTTCTGCACTTCGCACTGACTGGAGACATCCTGCTGAGTGTGTTTCTGGAGCGAGGCGAGCGCGAGGCCGGTGTGTGAATGACGTTTAGGACGAGACTGATGGAAGCGTGCTAGGCTCCTGATCCGCGTGTATTGACAGCACTGCGCGCTCCGTCTGCTAAGTGTGCCTGAAAGACATCGTTTACTACTTAAACCCCTCCCGATGGCCTCCCCACGTCTGAATACTTCATCGGTGAGCCCCCCGAACAGATTTGTACAGGAGCGCCGTCAATCACTGTCAGACTTCAGTGTCAAAAAGGCGAATCGTTTGTGAAGGCTCGGATTACCAAATGCTTTCTTCTTCTATACCGGGCATTCCTCTGCCATCACTTTGTCCATAGGCCGCTTCATCAGAGCGACGCTCGTAATTGAGTTTGCTCCCTCGGGCGTGGTGCACGTGGGAACGCTAAGTGCTGTCTCTTGTCACACGCTGTTTGTAGTCCAATGGGACACTTTTTGGGCAACTTGAGTCCCCCCCCCCCCCCCATTGTTCTTTTTCTGTTGTTTTTGCTTTTTGTGTATTTCAGAGATGTGTGGATCGCGGCGATGCTCTCTGTCTGACTGTCCCAGTGGAGAGCCATCACGCGCAGAGTCCCGCATCTGCGTCCCGCCTTCGCCACCCTCAGCACGAGGACCCAAAAGATCGACACGGAACTTGAGAAATGTACCGGGAATAGGAGGCGACACCCAGACGTCCCCGTCCCCGATTTTCTGCGTAGTTGTCTCCTGTCCGTACAAAGACGCGCGTGAATGATTCAGGATGACAGAGTGCGCCACCGCAGTCATATTTCCAGGAGCTCGCCCGTTTCCGCTGCCCGCTGGATTTACAGAAGAATGAAAACATTGTTCGTGAAGTTGTGGTTTTCGGCGCACAATTTTAGCTCTTTGTATACTTTCTTTGGCGCTTACAGACGTCAATAGCTTCACAATAGCCAGAGGCAAGATTGTGTAATCTCAGTTGCCAAAAATACACTGTCCTTCTATCAAACAGAGCAAATCCGTGCGTGGTTTTCTCATGTCGAAACATCAACTAGCAGTCTTACCTACAGTGTTACTGAAAGGATTTTAATCCTTGCTTAAAAGCATAATTAACGTGATTCAATTTGTTCGTTTTATAATCCTATATTAAGATGCAAGCACAAATTCCACATTATGCTTAGTGCGGGACATTTTTTATGTACACAAGTTAAAGTGCAGAACTATTTTTGGAGAATGTGGAATATTACCCGGGAATGCCCCGTGCTGTTTTACCTTTAGATACGGCGCGCTTGCTCTACAGAAGCTGCAGTTTGATACCATTTATTTTTAAAGCATGCAGAGCCATTGTAACTATCACGTTCGTCCAGTTTACCCCAGGCAATTCGTATGAAAGCAGCGGTATCTAGCACGAGTAGCCCGACGCACGGAGTTCCAATGCGGAAGAGAGCGCCGGGTCAATCCCCTGCATGGCCAGCAGGGTGCGCAAAACGCTAATGGCACGGCCTTACTAAAACACTTTTCATTGCGCTGGACATACCCTCCTGCGAGCCCGTAGTTCACTGCTGTCCCCCGTAGGGAACAGAGTCTCAGGTCTTAATCTCAAGGAGCAAATATTCTTCTACACTGTAACATGCGCTACAAGGGACTTTCCTTAAAATTCATAATCATATTTTTCAAAATATTTTCCCTGAAACATGTTTTGTCATCCAAAGGCACTCATGTCAAAAAAAATTGAATATTTAAAAAAAAATTTCTGCCAGGAGGATAAAAATGCCAGGAACCAGAAGCCATTGCTGCAAGCTCAGGTTAGATAAAAGATAAAAATCTGGCACTACTGACCCAATCAATCATCCATGAGTGGATTGACAAGCAGAAAAGGCATGTGTGTACACACAAGAAAACAGAATCATTTGTACTTTACACTTTCATTGTTTGTGAAACGGCAGCACAAAGCTCAACACTCTGCTGGAAAGGTGAACCTTTCTTTTTTATCACATCTCATCGATTAGATGGGTTACTGAGGTCATTTCTACAGATAGAGTTTGCACGAATCACGGAATTACTACTCGTTAGTACCGCAAAGTATTCAATACGGATGTTTAGAAGCTCTCTCAAGACAACGTATCTCAAGGTCAGCCATGCAAAAAGACCTGGGGGGTGGGGGAGTAGGGGGGGGGGGTAGGGGGTCAGGCACCAGTGCTATAATCATGTCACCGGGTGAGCTCATTGGGTCTGTACACTAACGGCCAGCAGCTCATGTGCAATGGCCTGTCCTCTGGAATCGCATGGCCCCTCTTCAGCGCGTACACCAGTGCTTCTGCAGCACGTGTGGTTTCTGTGTGGTGAGCGAGAGCATAGCCCTCTCTGTGTGGTGAGCGAGAGCATAGCCCTCAGCCTTAAACCACCACAAGTAGCCGTCCCCGTTCTGATGCAATTCTGTGGCCTGGTGGTTCAGACCTGAGGTTTATACGTCCGTGCATTTTAACAGTAAGACAATACATGTTAAATGGCTAATATAGGAACTGAGGAGATATATGTGAAATAGTTTTATGCATTTGATATTATATTGACAGTTCGGCATTTTATTTTACGCTAATACAGTTTCATTTCACATTTAAAAAATAGGTTTTATGATATGTTCACAATTATACAAAATGTAAGTGGTTGTAAGTTGTGTGTTTTATGATGTGTAACACATGTATTTGACCTTTATGTAAACAAATTTGCATTTTATTTTTGATTTTGTATGTTACCATACAGTCCCATGCTGAAGCATTTCTTCACTCCATTTCAGTGATATCCATGATCACCCATCTACATTATGAATGTTCGATACGTAGTTTTGTAAAGCAAATGTTTTTATTTGAAACTGGATGCTGAAACAAAACCGTTTTATGGGTGAAGGAAGTAAAATGACAGCAAAAACTTATCAGACAGTCGGTAAGCTGAAATCTCTTGATTGCATAAGTATTCGCCTCCTTGAGTAAACACTTGGTGAGAACCTCTCTGCCGGCACTTATGGCTTTGAATCGTGTTGCATAAGCTCCCACTAACTTTGAATACCAAGAAGGGGTCATTTTCATCCATTGTTGTTGGCAGATTTGTTCATTTTCTATCAAAATGGTAGCAGATCGCAACTTGCCGTAAATTTCTTCCCAGAATTCCGTTCAGGACTTTGGGCCACAAAAAAACACTTGTGTTTTTATTGTTAAGCTACTCCAGTGTGATTTTAAATTCCAGTTTTAGTCCTTTAGCTAATGTAAAATCTGCAAGAATGTTAGTACAATTTCCACAAAAAACACTATAAGGTGCCATAAATGACTCAAAACAGCATAAGATGTTTTTTTTTATGTGATATCCCCTTTATGAAATGAGAACTTCTGGAACTGAGAACAAGAAGCCTTTACAGAATATTTATATTTTATTTTTACTCACTATGTCTGAGTAGACACCTGTGAGCAATCACAGTGTTTGCTTTTCCTTGCATAGCAATGGAGCTAAGTATCAATTTCACGTTTTCCGTAGAAGGATAACAAGCTTTTGAAAATGGCCGATTCTAGTGAGGTCACAAAGGGGAAACTGAGCATGTGCCGTGGCTTTGATAGCATGCAGCACACAGACTGATGAGGAATCATATGCTTTATACATAGAGCTGCTTTTAAGTCCCGCTCCCCTGGGCTGGTACAGGGATACGCGCTCCTGCTTTTTCTGCCCTGAGTTTACTGTCTGAGCTAAATTAGTCCTGATTTATCATCCATTTGTTATCTTGGGCACAATTCGCTATTTGTGCCTTTAGATCCTGTTGCATGGAGAAACGCTGGAAGAAGGGTGTTAATTATGAGCGCACCACTTCCGCTGTCTCTTCGGGTTTCGCAGACGCTGACGCGATGGGGGATGTTTCTGAAGGATTGCCGTGATTAAAAACTCGGTGTGGCAATAAACAACCAAGAATGCACCAGCCTTCAAATAAAACATGCACTTCACTGAAGCTAATGAGGCTTTCACCTTGTCAGTTTTCAGCAAGGTGAAACCAAAGACCGAAGATTACACCATTGGCTTATTATAGTTTTCCCTCGTCTGAATTCATATTCCACTTTTCTCAACTTCACTTTTCACCTCAAACAGTTGCTCATGTTTGTGCGTCTGATAGAGATTTTTTGGTCCCTGTTTTTTCTTATGTTCAACTCATCAAAATGGGTGTCTGTTGTAACATAATGATTGGAGGAGACAGCAAAATATTCATGAGTACACCACATTGCACAACATAATTGCTATAAAATTCATAATTACCTGTCTTAACGGCGTCAATCTAGAGCAAATGCGCACAGTTTTGGACAAGGCCATAAATCATGGGGGCGAATCCCCTACACATATGTGTCTGACCACAAGTTTTAGTTTGTGGCTTTCTGAATGACAAAGGTGAGCAGAGAGGAAGTTCTGATTATTGCATTTACGCATTTGTTTACACAGCACTAAAGACTGTACATAATAAAAGTCACAAAATTGATAAAATGTACAGTATAAGGCGAATAAAAAAATATTGGCTTTGGAGAATCGACTAGAGATTGAAACAGCTAAGCAATAGAATATACAATAAACACGAAGCAGAAAAAACATGAAATAACTTACAGTTCAGACAGAACTGTATGTGTGTGTCTGTGTGTGTGAGTGTGCAGTACAGAAACTGAGGAAGCGTAAGTTTATATTCAATTCGATTTTATGTGTGTATGTTGCTTTTTTACAGAGACACTGTCACAAAGACGTTTCATGGAAAACAGAAAATATGAAAATTAGGAAAGACTGAAGCTGAACCCCTCCAAAACCAGAAAGTGGGATAAAAAAAAGCCCAATGGGAAGAAAAGAAAAAAAAAACAGTCAAACAGTGGAGAGAACAAACTCCCCATGGAGAAGAAATATCCGGAGGAATCTGACTTGAGAGGAGGAGCCCATCCTCGACAGCCTGGCCTGGTATCAGGCATTAAATCAGGCTGAACGGTAATAGCGAGGTAATAGGGAACCAATCAGAGCAAATAATCATCATATACATGAGCAGGTTGTATTGGGCATGAGGTGATGAAACCAGCTGATGAAATAAGAAAGTCCAAGAACAGAAATCAATGCCTGGGGGTGGGGGGGGGGGGGGGCGTGGTGGGGGGGACCAGGAGCGAGTGGCCTGTGAACTCAGGGCGGGGGGGGGATGACGTGGGATGTGGGACGGGGGACGGGGGGGTGCGGGCAGAAGCTCCAGGGAAGAGAACAGAAATGTACATGGGTTAGGAAGCAGATCATTACAGTGCTAAGCAGTGTAGAGGCCCCTGGGGGGGGGGGGGGGGGGGGGGGGGGGGGGGGGGGGGGGGGGGGGGGGGGGGGGGGGAATAAAGAAATGCCCCCGGGGTGCTCCGCTGTAGCGCCGTATCTGAAAGATGTGAAGGACGGGGTGTGCAGAGCCGTGAGAGTGATCCTGAACAGACAGCGCTCCAGCACAGAGCGGCAAACCAGCGCGTTCACACAGAGGCTGGGTTTCTGCACAGTCAGTTCAGCTCACGTACCTGCTCCGTGGCCCTGAACCAGGACCACCTTTCCCACACATATTTAACTACAGGACTGACTTTAAAACATTAGCTTTGCGCAAAAACAGTGTGTCTGAAGCCCGAACATGTTTCATGTCGTGTGACGTGAGATAATTATTTGTAGCCGTTGTCACTGAAATAATTACACTGATACATATAAGTGTATAGAATAATCCTAAATTGTAAGAATGTGGTAACTTTAAAGTCAAGTCACCATATACATTTAAACAAAACATGAACATGGCTTCATGTTTTATTTAAATGACGGGGACACCGCCAACATCAATAAAAACTACATGTCCTACAATCCTCAATGCTCTCTGCGCCGATGACGTTTCAAGGACGTCTCCGTAGTAACCTGGCCGGGCCCTCCTACTACCGCCGCCGACAGTGCTGGGGACTTTTGAGGGAGTTGGGAGACTGGTTTTCGTGACGGAAATCCAAGTCCATCGGTGGATTTAGACGGACTTGACAACGGTTTACTGAGGAAGAGAGCCGCTCTGATAGAGCCAGGATGTTGAATATGTGGAAAGTCAGAGAGTTGGTGGATAAAGCGTGAGTATCCTTGCAAATTGCGAGATTAAATTGTTGTTTTTGCGAGGCCCGGGGTTGTACCTGATCAAGAGAGACACGTATCCAGCTTTTTGACGTCAGACGGTGTACTCAGCTGATACTAGTAGTAGCCTGTCGTGGCTAGCTAAAGCTAACTACCCAGAGTCTTATCGAGTTCAAAGCACAAGGAGAAAGGAATATCTTGTCTTACTTATCCGCCAGTTTAACCCTTTTTTGTTATCTGACCCTTTCCTCTAACTATTCACCCTGCCAGACGCGAATAGAACACTCCGAATGGTACTTCTAGGTCTTTCCTGCTAAACACCTAGCTAGCCAGTCAGAGCGAATCCCTGTTTTCCAGAGATTTTTTGCTTTCAAATCCCCAAAAGCATTCACACTTTGCAGCTAGTTACCATGTTCAATACTCATCCTAGAATAGAGTAACACGTTTATAGCTAAAGCGTTCCCATACTGTAATTTCTTCTTAAGGTGTTTCTCAAACTAACTTAGGCCTTGGGCTGTAGCTAGTATTTAGCAAGCCATGTCATGTTTGATCAGGCTAGCTAGCTAGAACACGACTGTGTGCTTCTGTAGTTATAGTTTTATTCATTCACTGTTTATTGCTAAACACTTTGTTGTCCCGTGTAATTAGCTAGCTTGGCTAGTTCCGGGTTGTAAATGAATCTTTTAACCGTTTCACTGAGAGCAGTTTGACTGGCAGACCAGCTTCCGGGTAAATCGGCATGACAGGAGTAGAGCTAACGTTACTCATATTTGTGGTACAGGTTATTAAAAGTATCACCAATTGATAATTTAGCTATTGCAGCGGGCTACGCCTGAAACATTAAAGTGAAGTTGGCTAACGGCAATTAGCGTGTGAAAAAAATCCAAACCGTAGTCTGTAGGGTGGTTTTACCTGTTTATGGGTTTACAAATGATGAAACAGCGTCACCCCACCTTTTCACAATGCCGGCGTCTGTTGACGAAACTTTCTAACCTGTTTGGCCAAGTGTGTTGTTTTCTGGCGTTATAGCATAACGGGTGTTGTTACTGTGTTGAAGTCGGCTTTGTTGTTGTATGGTCTTCAGTGGAGTCAGTGCTTCTGCAGGATTGTTTGCGCATGCCATTGACTCTCCCCAACTTTTGCAACAAAGTCATGCTTATCTGAAATATTGTAAAATATCTCGGGCTTCGAGCATAGTAGTCAGCTGTGGAAATACTTTCGGTTTTGCACAGTAGCTATACGTTTAACGATGTATTCACTTCACATTGTATTTGAACATTTCAGGTGATACGGACTAGTATTTCACCAAAAAGCCACTCTCTTCAAAACATTTGTGGAACTAATTCTTGAGAAACATTTGTGTATAAGGATTCAGTCCTGCAGTTTAAGTCCAGCGTGTTATTAAAAAGTACGTAACTAGCTTTGTTCCCGTGTCCTGGTGGAGGGGATGAGTGGGGCACTCTGACCTGCTTGGCTGGATCCGGTGAAACTAAAATGAAACGCAAACGCGCTTGCGTTACTTCACATTGCATTCCTCGAGCACACGCGCGTATCCAGAGTGACGTACAAAAGTGGATAACATCGGTGTTTCCGTCAGGAATACGCTCTAAAAGTGTGATGTCACCGAGAACGCACAGAAGGCCCAGCTATAATGCACGTTAAGCCAGGTGAGCAGACCAGTAATTAGTGTTGGGAAGGAACGTAAATACCGCTACACAGCTAACTTATGTTTACCTTTAACAGTTCTACTGCAAAATGGAAAATCAAAAAGAGGATAATTAAAGAGGATTAGGGGAGCCAGCGTGTAGTCTGAAGTGTACAGTCTGTGTCAGAGGATTGGCAGGGGTTCTGCTGTCCTGATCATGTTGGCGACATGCTGTATCTTTTAGTGAGTTTGAGTTCTCTTACTGAAGTTTTAAATGTGCCTCTGTTGGTGTAAATCATCTTAAAAGTGACTGTGTGTTACAGTTCGTCTAAAAGAAGACGACTGATATGAAGGGTCAGTTAGGGAACTGGATCGCTAACCCTGAAGTTGCAAGCTGCACTCTTTAAAAGTTTTGCTTGTGGTTGCCTCGCTACGTAAATGAGCTCTTGAGTAAGGTGGAGATTTTTGTACGAGTGCATTCTGGTGCGTATCCTATGAAGTGCAATAGCAGAGGAGCCAAACACATAATGTGTTTTTGATCTGTCTCTTCCATGCCTGTGAAATGCAGTATCTGGAGTAACTGTTGTTTGTGTTGTGCAAGCCACATCTTGCCTTGATATTATGAATGGTGACAATATTAATAATGCCCCCAGGCCATACTGCCAGCTTGTGGGAAAGCAGACTACATGGCATACTGCACCATAGAATTCTGGCATACTGCACCATAGCATTCTGGCGTACTGCACCCTAAAGTGCTGGCGTACTGTCCAAAAAAGTGCTATCGTACCGCACAAAAGAGTGGTAGCGTACTGCACAAAAGAGTGCTAGCGTACTGCACCATAGAGTGCTATCGTACTGCACCAAAGAGTGCTAGCGCACTGCACCATAGAGTGCTATCGTACTGCACAAAAGAGTGCTAGCGCACTGCACCATAGAGTGCTATCGTACTGCACAAAAGAGTGCTAGCGCACTGCACCATAGAGTGCTATCGTACTGCACAAAAGAGTGCTAGCGCACTGCACCATAGAGTGCCAGTGTACTGCACAAAAGAGTGCTAGCGCACTGCACCATAGAGTGCCAGTGTACTGCACCATAGAGTGCCAGTGTACTGCACCATAGAGTGCTAGCGTTCTGCACCAAAAAGTGCTAGCGTACCGCACCAAAAAGTGCTAGCATACCGCACCATAGAGTGCTGGCGTACTGCACCATAGAATGCTAGCGTTCTGCACCAAAAAGTGCTAGCGTACTGCACCAAAGAGTGCTAGCATACCGCACCATAGAGTGCTGGCGTACTGCACCAAAGAATGCTAGCGTACCGCACCATAGAGTGCTAGCGTACCACACCATAGAGTGCTGACGTACCGCACCATATAGTGCTGACGTACCGCACCATAGAGTGCTGGCTTACTGCACCATAGAATGCTAGCGTACTGCACCATAGAGTGCTGGCGTACTGCACCATAGAGTGCTGGCGTACTGCACCATAGAGTGCTGGCGTACTGCACCATAGAGTGCTGGCGTACTGCGCCATAGAGTGCTAGCGTACCGCACCATAGAGTGCTGGCGTACTGCGCCATAGAGTGCTGGCGTACTGCGCCATAGAGTGCTGGCGTACTGCGCCATAGAGTGCTGGCGTACTGCGCCATAGAGTGCTGGCGTACTGCACCTGAGAGCCTGTCTGCAACAGACACCGATGTCCAAAACCTGAATTTCTTCCTCGGCTAGTTTCGAATGCAGTCCGACATTTTTGTAAGTGTGCAATGCAGTTGTCAGAAGGACGAGATGCTTTCTCTCAACTGTGCTGTCCGAGCAAGCACTTCAGCTTGTTATAACAGCGATAACAATAATAATCATTTTTATTTATATTGTGCATTTCTCAAGCCCGCGGTTTGGAGTTTACAGTCCCAGAAGGCCTCTGCATGGGGGTGACATGGAATGGCTGCTGTGGAGCTGGCTGGGGCGTGAGGCTTTAGGTCTGTGAGAATGTCTCCTGTGTGTAATAATAGCTCACAGGTGCGTGGCTGATTACTGCAGCGCTGCAGCACTGAAGCCTGAGCTGTTTGAACAGCTGCAGTACCTGTGGAGAAGGTACCTGTGGAAGAGGTACCTGTGGAGAAGGTACCTGTGGAAGAGGTACCTGTGGAGAAGGTACCTGTGCTGAAGGTACCTGTGGAAGAGGTACCTGTGGAGAAGGTACCTGTGGAGAAGGTACCTGTGGAAGAGGTACCTGTGGAAGAGGTACCTGTGGAGAAGGTACCTGTGGAAGAGGTACCTGTGGAGAAGGTACCTGTGGAGAAGGTACCTGTGGAAGAGGTACCTGTGGAGAAGGTACCTGTGGAAGAGGTACCTGTGGAGAAGGTACCTGTGGAAGAGGTGTGTTACTCCACTGACCCCCTCATTAGTTCCTCCTGTCCTGTAAGCTGGACCACGTGCCCCTGTTCCGGAAAATCTGGGCGTCCCCTGACCCCAACGGCACAGCTGGCCCGCTTCCAACGGCCCGCAGGTCACTGTGCAGCACGGTGCTCATAAATGTGCAGCCCAGCGCTGGCTTCTGATTGGCTAACGCTCAGTAAATGGATCACAGGGTTATTAAATATTACACCGTTACTTCATGCAGTTAACTGTGTGTCTCTCTCCCTGTGTGTCTGATGTACCCTCAGCACGCCCCCCTGACTCCACACGAGCGTTTGTAGACCTGGAGAGTTGACCTACATGGTCCGACTCCTGGAGATCAGAGGGAGCAAGTGAATGCAGGGGTGTTTTTATTTATTTAGAGAAGGGGGGTTACTCTTGACCCTGTATTGTACCTCCTCCTGCTGATCTCTGGACATGTTTGAGTGATGTTAGAGAAGTGGTGAGACTGTACTGGAGTCAGTCTGATGTGTAAGTTTGGGTGACGCAGCTTAGCGGTGGGGGCTAATGGAGAGCATGTGTGCTCTTTGCCATTCTGGGCCCCAGCAGAGGCCTCTCACTGCACTGCTGTTTATTTTTCTTCACTGTACAATCCTCCATCTACCTCTCCCTCTCCCCCTGTACTTCTCTCTCTCTCTCTGTCCCTCTCTCCCTCTGCTTCTCTCTGTCTGTCTCCCTCTCTGTCCCTCTCTTTCTTTGTGGGCTATGCCCAGCGTCACTACATCCCCGTCCTGAAGTTTCACGGCTGACAGACGTCCCCACCGTAAACAGGGCGGTATCCTTCACTGCTGTGGCCCGCCCCCCCCACCCACCCGTGTGACTGCTGTGTCCCCCCCCCCCCACCCGTGTCACTGCTGTGTCGTCCCCCCCCCACCCACCCGTGTCACTGCTGTGCCCCCCCCCCCACCCACCCGTGTCACTGCTGCGTCCCCCCCCCACCCACCCGTGTCACTGCTGTCCCCCCCCCCCCCACCCGTGTCACTGCTGTGTCCCCCCCCCACCCGTGTCACTGCTTGTGACTCGCAGTTTCTTCTCTGAGCAGCGCTGTGGTGAACAGAACTGTCCTCACTGCTGGTCCTGGGTCAGTAGCGTCCATCGTTAAGCAGGAACACCCTAAATCACAGGAGTGGGAAGATTGGGGGGGGGGGGTAGCTGGTGTGGACATAATTGGCAGCCCCAGCGTCCCCCCCCCCTCCGTGGTGAGTGTGTGGCTCAGGTCTGTGGGGTTCTGGAAGGCGCTGGAGCTGAGTGTCTGAGGGGCTCAGAGAAAGGGCCAAACTCTGGCCTGACAGGAGGGCGCAGCGCGTTGACAAACTGCCGCTGGGACGTGTCGCGGTTTGCTAAAACGCACAAGGCCGGTCTCCACTGCTATCCCTCCGCCCCCATACCCCTCCCCCCCCCACCGCTCTCCCTGCGCGTGCCCCCCCCCCCCACCGCTCTCCCTGCCCCCCCCCTCCCCCCCCCACCGCTCTCCGTCGGCCCCTCCCACCTGCTCCACAGATATTTACAACCAGGGGGTTCCTTTTTTCCCCTCTGAAATAGCGGTGAGCTCAGGATTAGCCGGGTCAGTGTGGGAGAGCGCTTCCCCTCTCTGTCAGCTCGGTGCAGCCCGGGCCGTCCCAGATTTGAGTGCTGGAACCCGTCTGGCCTGTCTGTCGGGGGCAGGGAGCGCCAGGGCGGGTGGGGCCAGGGCGGGTAGCGCCAGGGCGTGCAGACCGGGCGCTGACGGAGACGCAGGTAACAGACGCGCTAGCTGTCACCGCTAGCCGCGCACGCATGGCTGCAGCTGAATGGGAGCGCCATCAATACCGTGCTCCACGCCAAGCTCCCGGGGGACAGGGCGGGGGGGGGCGCCTTTACAGGAGCGCCACTGGGCCCAGTTTAGCACCTCCCCCCCCCCCTCCATACAGGTCACAGCGCGCTGACTTCTGCTCCTGGGCGCGTTTTCTGGGTGCATAGCCACACTCCCCTCTCCTGCAAAACCGCCACTCCCCGGAGTGGGAAAGTGGATTAGGGTGCCTGTGTTGGGGGGGAGGGGATGGCTTTGTTGAGGTTCAGGCGGTTGTGTTAGGGTGGCTGTGTTAGGCTTTGGGTGGCTGTGTTCAGTTTAAGGTGGCTGTGTTGGGGAGGGTGCTGTGTTAGGGTTAGGGTGGCTGTGTTGGGGAGGGTGCTGTGTTAGGGTTAGGGTGGCTGTGTTGGGGAGGGTGCTGTGTTAGGGTTAGGGTGGCTGTGTTGGGGAGGGTGCTGTGTATATATTGCTGCAGTGATTGTGTGGATTGATGAATGAGGTTAGGGTGGCTGTGTTGGGGAGGGTGCTGTGTTAGGGTTAGGGTGGCTGTGTTGGGGTTAGGGTGGCTGTGTTGGGGAGGGTGCTGTGTTAGGGTTAGCTTGGGTCTGTTGGGGAGGGTGTGTTGGGGTTAGGGTGGCTGTGTTGGGGAGGGTGCTGTGTATATATTGCTGCAGTGATTGTGTGGATTGATGAATGGGGTTAGGGTTAGGGTGGCTGTGTTGGGGAGGGTGCTGTGTTAGGGTTAGGGTGGCTGTGTTGGGGAGGGTGTGTTGGGGTTAGGGTGGCTGTGTTGGGGAGGGTGCTGTGTTAGGGTGGCTGTGTTGGGGAGGGTGCTGTGTATATATTGCTGCAGTGATTGTGTGGATTGATGAATGAGGTTAGGGTTAGGGTGGCTGTGTTGGGGAGGGTGCTGTGTTAGGGTTAGGGTGGCTGTGTTGGGGAGGGTGTGTTGGGGTTAGGGTGGCTGTGTTGGGGAGGGTGCTGTGTTAGGGTGGCTGTGTTGGGGAGGGTGCTGTGTTAGGGTTAGGGTGGCTGTGTTAGGGTTAGGGTGGCTGTGTTGGGGAGGGTGTGTTGGGGTTAGGGTGGCTGTGTTGGGGAGGGTGCTGTGTTAGGGTTAGGGTGGCTGTGTTGGGGAGGGTGCTGTGTTAGGGTTAGGGTGGCTGTGTTGGGGAGGGTGCTGTGTTAGGGTTAGGGTGGCTGTGTTGGGGAGGGTGTGTTAGGGTTAGGGTGGCTGTGTTGGGGAGGGTGTGTTAGGGTTAGGGTGGCTGTGTTGGGGAGGGTGCTGTGTTAGGGTTAGGGTGGCTGTGTTGGGGAGGGTGCTGTGTTAGGGTTAGGGTGGCTGTGTTGGGGAGGGTGCTGTGTTAGGGTTAGGGTGGCTGTGTTGGGGAGGGTGCTGTGTTAGGGTTAGGGTGGCTGTGTTGGGGAGGGTGCTGTGTTAGGGTTAGGGTGGCTGTGTTGGGGAGGGTGCTGTGTTAGGGTTAGGGTGGCTGTGTTGGGGAGGGTGCTGTGTTAGGGTGGCTGTGTTGGGGAGGGTGCTGTGTTAGGGTGGCTGTGTTGGGGAGGGTGCTGTGTTAGGGTTAGGGTGGCTGTGTTGGGGAGGGTGCTGTGTTAGGGTGGCTGTGTTGGGGAGGGTGCTGTGTTAGGGTGGCTGTGTTGGGGAGGGTGTGTTGGGGTTAGGGTGGCTGTGTTGGGGAGGGTGCTGTGTATGCAGTGATTGTGGGGAATGATGAATGGGGTTTGTTTGAGCTTATCACAGCTGAGCCTCGAGAGGCTGATAAAACCGGTTAATTTTTCTCCTCGCTTTCCTCCGTGATTGTCCGTCTGTTTGCACAGCGTATCGTATCGCACAAGCGATTTTCACGCGGTAATACACACCCCTGCCGGTAACACACACCCCCGCGTGCAAGCTGTAGAATTTAAACAATTTCGTATTTACTTAACATGATCTTTAGAATTCCTGAGTTTTCTTTTTCGGTTCGTTTAGTTTGTTCCGTGGCAGAGTGTTTGTTTCGCCCGTAGAGTGGGTGGTTATGCTGGTTACTCTGCTGGGTCCTTCAGTGTGTCTGTAGTGTTTCGGTTACCGGTGAGCCCACGACAGGCTAACGAATGCTGAAAATGCACCCTGGGGTCAGAAGTGTTCAGGTTCACATCAGCAGGTCCGCTCTGCAGATGATGACGGGGGGGACACATTAACGGGGTCCTTCCTGGGGGAGACGGAGAGCTCCTCTCCGTGTGCGTGAGGTAGCACTGTTCACCAGCAACCAGAGAACGGGAGAAGGCTGAAATAAACTCCTGTTGTGGGGGGGGAGGAGGGAGGAGGGAGGGGGGGGGATTGGATTAATCCAGAAAGTTAGCCGGAGTAAGCCTCTCTCTCTCCGCTGTGTTAGGTGGCTTTGCCCGGCCTCATATAGCACACAGACCCACAGAGCAGCTCTGAATGGGGCCTTGTTCTCCTGGCTCTGCCCTGCACATGCAGCTGGGCGGCACTGTGTCTTTAACATGAGCCTTAGACTGGCGTTAGAGGACTTCACCCCCTCAGTGAATCACAGGAAATCTCTCTCTCTTCATAAATACATATATGACTCTATATCACTCATTTACTCTATCTCTCTCTCTCACAGACACGCACGCACTCACACTCTCTCTGTGTTTTAGTGTTAAGCAAGGGGAGAGAGGCCAGCCTTGGGCTTGCTGACGTGGCGGAGGAGGAGGAGGAGGAGCGGGACTGTAAATCGGGGCGCTGGGACTCCTCCCCAGGCCTCCTCCCCCTCTGCCACCCCCCAGGGCCTCCAGAAAACTCAAACTTGCCTCACCTTTAAAAAAAAGGAAAGAAAAGCAAGAGGAACACTGTTGCGGCTGCTAATCCACTTAAATGTTTGTGGTCCGGTGCGTTTCACTCGGGCCTGTAGTGTGAGAAATGTTCTGCTTCAGGGGCAGGAGCACCGGAACATGCCGGATTAGGGGCGGTGGTTCTGCTCGCGTGTTTCTGCGTCTGTGTGTGAAATGAGTCGGCTCTTTAAATTAGCCCCGAAAGTACAGAACGAGCCCCGGAGAGCCAGCCCCCTGTCCCGGGCTGTCCTCCCCCCCGAGCCGTCCCGTGGCCCTCGCGCTCCAGCCGGCCGTCCGTTTCCTTAAAGAGGAAAAACAAAACGTGAAATGAGAGCTGGGCTGTTTCTTTCCAGAACTGGCTGTTCCCTTTGTGTGATGAAAACTGACACATGCCCTGTAACTGGGTCTCTGTCATTTCCTGGAAACACCCGGAAGCTAACGTGTAAGAATGAAAAACAGGTGTACCTGACCTGGAGTCCTCCAAGCACGCTGAAGTTTTTTTTCTTAAACCACACAAACCTGTTATTCCAGTGTTGGGCAATTTCAATTAACGGGTTGTACCGCAAAATATTTTGTTTTGCAGTTTAGTTTTGCAGTTTGCAAACTTAGGTTTTGCATGTAATACCTACATTTTCTGGACTTTTCTGGAGCAATTGTGCATTGTCCTTTGGAAGCAGCATTGAAGTGTAGTTACCCTCAGAAGCATCTGGAACACGGAGGAATTGACATCAAATCTAGAAAATGATCGAATTAAAATTCTGGAGAGGTAATTAGGCTTAGGAACACGTTTGATTACAGGGAGCTTTGTGAACTTATATTATTTAGGCTACCATGGCAACATACCTGCCTCAACATTGAAGAATGTGGTAGTTTGTGAAGACGCTGAAACGTTTGCTGAAGGTGATGGAGGGGTTCGGCCGCGTTGTTGTTGTTTGTTTTTTGGGGTGCACCCCGGTTTCAGCCTCTGGATTAGTGCGCTGGATTACACCTACAGAGCGAGCATCAGCCGTGCCTCAGCAGCGCCCCCTGTGTGTGTGTCTGAGGTGCTGCAGGTGCTCCCCCCGGTGGTGCTCCTGTACAGTGGTGCCATGTTTGGATCAGAGATGGCTCAGGTGCTCCACAGCGCCCCCCCTGGCGGTGCTCCTGTACAGCGGTGCCGTGTTTGGATCAGAGATGGCTCAGGTGCTCCACAGCGCCCCCCCTGGCGGCGCTGCTGTACTGCGGTGCGGTGTTTGGATCAGAGACGGCTCAGTGGCCAGATCCTGGGGAGTTACTGGCTGCTCCCTTCAAACGGTTCCCCGCTGCGCTCTGGTTTCCGCGCGGGACGGCGGGAATGCTGAGGCGTGTTGGCGGTAACAGCGGGGTCTGGGCGCGGCGCGGTCCCGGGAGGGTGGGGGGGGGGGCGTGGTCCCCAGGGGCCCCGCTGCTCTTCTAACGATGATCAGTGAGCCTTTCATAACCGCATACTCAGCCCAAACGCCGGCCCCTGCCCCCGCACACGCTCACGCACTCCCGCATCTCCATGCGAACGCACCGGCCGCGAACGCCGCGCTCAGAAGCGGCAGGTAGACGGGGGTGGGGGGGTGGAGTGGGGGGGGGGCTGTTTTATCTGCTCTGCTGGGTCTGGCTGGGACGGAGCTTTCTCTCTCTCTGAATGTGGAAGCAGGTGTGCGGGGGGGGGGTGTGGGGGGGGGGAACAAAGCCGAGCGCGGTACGGACGGCTGTCTCTCTCCGTTCCCCTCGCCTCCTCTCTCTCTTATTTGGGGGGGGTGGGGGGTGCAGGTGAGGAGCAGTTCACCCCCCTCTCTCAGCGCTGTTCCTCCTGTGCAGCGGTCCTGGGCTTTGAAACGCACACGGTTTGCACACAGCTTTCAGGACATTCGTTTTAAAAACCCTCATTTATTATTTATCAGGCTGCGATTCCCTTCTAATCTTAGTCTCCCTTCTCTCGCTCCTCTCTCCCTCCCTCCCTCTCTCTCTCGCTCCCTCCCTCCCTCCCTCCCCATCTCTCTCTCAGTCTCTCTCTGGGTTGCCTTGAAAGTCCTCATAGTTTTGATTGTTTCTGTTGTGCTGATATGTAAATGGCTCCTACTCCAGAGCTCTCCAAACACCAGTCAAGAATCTAAAGCCCAAGTCCGACAGTGTTTTTATTCTGTCCTGTGTGATGTGTGCGCGGATCATAATGTGCATGGTTCCCACTGACGCTGGAGCCTGCAGTGTGTGAACTCTGTGTTCTTTTAGTGTGTGTGTGTGTGTGTGTGTGTACGTGTGTACGTGCATGCGCGCGTGTGTGTGAGGGCAGGACACAGTTGTGCACTTTGGGGTTTTTTTTTTAACAAACTCAGATTTCCTGTGAAAGCATTGCACTTGATATATTTGTTCTGGTGGTATAAAGGGTGGTGTTGGGCATGGTTCAGCCTGAGCTTCCTTTGTCTTTGGGGTTTCTGCCGTGTGTCACTGGATTCTGTCACATCGGGGATTCCTGACCCCACAGGCCAGCGTCAGAGCCAGGCCCACTCACTACTGATTCACCGTCTGCGCAGAGTGTGCAGCTGAGAGGTGCAGAGAGAGACAGAGATGCACAAGGTCACTGCAGCTGCGCTTCCTGCAGGAAATCAGTTTCATTAACACTGAAAAGCAGCGTCCAGCTTCAGCTCTGAGTGCTTCAGCTCTGAATCTCAGTGCTTCTCTTAAGGGCAGAAGCTTCAGCTCTGAATCTCAGTGCTTCTATTAAGGGCAGAAGCTTCGCCTTCGTCATTTCCTGTCGACTGCCGTTAGATTATTTGAGCTGACGGCTTCTCTTAGAAAAGTGGTTCAGATGAATCCTATCTGAGTGTTTCTTCCGGGAGATTTTGTCTCGCTGTCAGTCCCACGATGTCTAAAACCACACCGAGGCGAACGATTTTATCTCCGTTCGCTTGTTATTCGTCAGTTTTGCACCGTTTTGAGTGCTGCGGTGGAACTCTCTCGAACCCTCTTCCTCTCTCTCACACCATCATCACGCCCTCCACAGACACCTCTCCATGAGCCCCCTCCCCCGTACAGAGTGGGTATGGGAAGGAGAAATAAATGCTGTGTGTTCTATGAGGATCAGGAAACCATAATCAGGTAGAACACAGCTGAGAGATCTGAGAGATTTTACAGGCCGCTCTGGCTGCAGTGTGCAGTGTGTGATGCTGTGAGCTGCTTCGTCTGCAGCTGCAGCTGCGCTGTGCGCATGACTGCATCACTGCATCTGCCCCAGTCACTCTGCCCCCTCTCACCGACTGACCCTGGATCAGCCTCTGAGACTGCTGCCATTCTACCCCTCTCTCTCTCTCTCACTCTCTCACTCCCTCTCTTCCCCTCTCTCTCTCTCACTCCCTCTCTCCCCCTCTGTCTCTCTCACTCCCTCCCTCTCCCGCTGTCTCTTTCCCTCCCTCCCTCTCTCTCTCCCCCTCTGTCTCTCTCTCTCTCCTCTCTCTCTGCCTCTACCCCTCTCTCACTCCCTCCCTCTCTCTCCCGCTGTCTCTTTCCCTCCCTCTCTCTCTCCCCCTCTCCTCTCTCTGCTCTCTCCCTCTACCCCTCTCTCACTTCCTTCCTCTCTCTTTCTCTCTACTCTGAGAAGACAGCTGTGCTGTTTTTATCTCTCTCTCTCTCTCCTGCATGTGTTTTATTTTCTATGAGAGAGAGAGAGAGGCCCAGCTGAGGGGTGAGGCGATGGCACTACACCCCCCCACCCCCCTCCCCCCCAAACGGCCATCTTCAGACCATCTGGTTGGCACAGTTCTATGGGCCTTCTATTTTGGCTTCGTAAAGTTCTTCACCAAAGATTTTTTAAAAAGTATTTCCCGGGGGGGGAAGTAGACGTTTTTGGGATTTAGGCCTGCACTCCCGCTCACTCAGTGCTGTTCAGTGCTGTGGATTTGGGTCGTTCACCAGCAGCGTGTGGGTCAGTGAAACGGCTGAAACTCGTTCTGTGGTCTGGAGCCACGGCGATCGCCCAGTGAGTCTGTGTTCTTCACAAATGCAGTTTAACTCGTACGCATTCTTTAACAAGGTGTTTATTTTATTAATTTTCATTCTGTTTGGACTGCTGTGTGTCAGCCAGCCCGAAATGGATTAAATCCTAAATTGTTTGCATATGCCTGAGGTACAGCTTTTCCAGCAGTTTTCAGTCCTACCTGACCTTTTACAGGAAATGACTTGGTTCAGTAATGCTGTGCATTGTGGGTACTGTAGTACACAGGGCTGAGTTCAGTGTGAGTCAGCATTCCTCTATTCATTATGAGATTTCCAGGCCCACGTTCCAAACTACTCAAAATCACCTGGGTCCACGGGGTCATAGGGTCACGGGGTCATGGGGTCAGAGGTGCTGTGGTTTGTTCTCAGGGAAAACATGGCGGAGGCAGGATTCCCCATCTCCACTGTCTGAAAACGTCCGGCTGTCGTCCGTCTGTCTGTCTCTCCTCTTCCCCTTCTCTGTGTTAATTCCTGTGTCGTTCCTGTGGTCCTGCTGGCTCGGTCCGGTTCTGACCACTCGCGTGTGTCTGCGTGTTTGTGCTGCGGTGTGGGGGGGGGGGGGGGTTCAGAGAGACCAGCCCCTGAGCAATGGGGTGCTATATTACAGCTCCGCCCCCTCCCAGCAGGGGGCGCTGTATTGTAGCTCCACCCCCTCCCAGTAGGGGGCGCTATATTACAGCTGAACCCCCTCCCAGCAGGGGGCGCTGTATTGCAGCTCAAACGCTGACCCGCTGCATCGTGCTGCTCCACGTGATGGATCGTCTGTTTACCCCCCCTCCTTTTTTTCTCCCCCCTTCTAGCACCAATGTCGTGATGAACTACTCAGAGATCGAGTCCAAGGTTCGAGAAGCCACCAACGATGACCCCTGGGGCCCTTCGGGACAGCTGATGGGGGAGATCGCCAAGTGAGTGTCAATCAGTCAGGGCGGGGGGCGGGGGGGTGTGGGGGGGGGGTGCTGGCTTGAACCCAGGCCTGTTTTCAGTTTAATCTATTGGCTTATTCACTTCCTCATTTACAGAGAGGAAGTGATGCATTTCACATTATTATATACAGAAAATAATGCTGTAGCTTCTCCATCGCTGAAGTAGGTATTCCAGTTGAAAAGCATTTTTAAATGCAGGGGAACAGCAGCTCAGTTTAAATCCGTCCGCTGCGCTGGTTTGCATCTTGCTGTGCGGAATTTAAATGGGTGAGACCGGCACAGGAAACGGGCGCCCCAGTGCATTCTGGGGGCCGGAGACGGACAGGAACAGTGCTCCGTTAGTGAAATTTTGGCATTAAAAACCCGAACGGCTGAAATGTTTCACAGTTAGGGCGGCTGTGAAGGTTCCTGTGGAGAGGGCGACAGGACCTGGAGGGCACTGCTTTTAATCTTGTTTTTAATCTTGGTTTGATCCTGATTTTTATGCCCCACTTTTCATTTATTTTAATTTGGGTGTTTTAAAAGTATTCACCCTTTTTATATTTGCTGTTTTCTCAGAACATTTTTTCTGGTCGTGTTTTGTAAGGTTAACTCCGCCCCCTGCCCCCCCCTCCCCCCGCCCCGCCCCCCGCC